>NC_067206.1:23101649-23371667 GCF_026262505.1 Trichomonas vaginalis G3 | reverse complement strand
AAAGAAATATGGATTGTCGCCCAGATATCATTACTGGAGTGCTATAGATGCTGGGTGGTGTGTCTGCCCGGAACGTCAGTCTCACAAGTTATGGTGAGTTCGCCTATAGAGCAAGATATTTTTCTGAGGATATAAAGTTTAAAAAAAATATTTTTTTTTATCCCGATAGAAAAAGATGAACAGAAAAAATTTTTTTTTTTTATTAACTTTTTACACTAGCGCTCAGAGCCCCTACTACGTTGCCCACTGATTCTTTGGTTTAAGGCACAAATAAAAGAAGTGATTGAGACCATTAGGAAAGCAGTAAATTGAGGACGAGAAAATGCGAAATTTCTACAAACAGAAAACAAGATTCATAATAGAGACCTTATTGAGATTATACGTATATATGGAGATATAGGCGGCTATTCTGGTAGTAGATTGTTGTTTAAGATGTGAAAATGTAATGAATTAAAAAGTGGCTCTCTAGTCATGAAGAAATATGAAAATTTTTTTGGTCATGAAAACCGATCAATCAAGACCAAGCTCTGATGAAAGATTCTACTGGCTGGTATAGAAACATCTTTTCGAAGTTCGGAATGGCAAATTATCGAAAGAAAATAAATTTTTCTGAGTAAATTTTAAAAAAGAAAATATTTTTTTAAATCCGATAGAATAGATGACGAAAATTCATCTCAGTAACAGTACATGTCAGCGGATTAAAGCGAGAACTAGACCCATTCACATATTTGAATGTTTACTTCTACATATACATTTGAAAAAGTCTTCAATTCAGCAAAGTTTGAATCATCGAACCAGTTATAGTTTGCTTTGTGACTAAAATGGTGGAAATTTGAAGACTTAGACATGAAGGTTGTTTAGCAGTCCAAAGAAAGTTTTTGACAGAAGGTTCTCACAAACTTAAAGAAGGCAAAGCATACAACTTGTTATACCTTATGAACCAAAAGAAAGCGACAGAACCTATGAATATTATATGAGTCTAAAAGTTGTAGAAGTTCAAGGTAATTTGGGTAAAAAGATTTTAGAGTCTAAAGCCAGTTGTTTTACTGTCCTAAAGAGGAAGAGAACATTGACATTGACCAAAATGTTCTAAAAAAATACAATTTTATTTTTTACATGTCAAATTTTCTTTTCTCTGGAACTGGTCTCTTTTCTTCTCTTACTTCTCTTCTTTCTTTTCTTCTTCTCCCTGGTGAAAGTTTATGTCAAACCTGTTCTCAGAACCATATTTTTGTAAAAGTTCCTTTGTCTTTAATAGCTCTTCTATTCTGTTCTATCTCATCTTCAAGAACAGCGCATGTGTTTCTTTGCATTCCTAAGAATTTTATGTTGGACCTTCATTCTTTCCAAGAGGCGTCATCTCTGTCAAAAGTTCTGTCATTGACAAATTTTTTAAGACCTTCTCTGCTTAATGTTTTATGGTTCTTGTCCATATTCAGAAACAGAACTTTAAACAAATTACCTTTCTTGTTTACACTATGTAGATTTTAATGGTCGAGAAGATTGTTTTGCTGTCGAAAAGCTTTGTCTCGAATATAGATTGGCGAATCGCTAGACATTTTCAAAAAAGATAAAATTTTTATATTTTTCTAAAAATATGTTAGAAAAAAAGTTTGGCTGAATTGACAAAAATTTTGAGAATGTTTTTAAACAGAACAAGGTGAAATTAGAAAAATGCTCAGATAAAGCCTATACATGACAAGTTTCTTATTTGCTCAGAATGGTATAACAGGTCTAATTGCACCACTGGGTCGGTAAGACTTTCACTTATCTTTAAAATGCTGCACAGACAACAAGAACTAGATGAGAAGAGACCCATTCTATGAGTTAGTTGCGTTATTTGTAGTACTTCGGGTCAATTTGACCAAACCGTCAATTCGTTCAAAGATTTATAAAAAGGTCTAAGTTAGTATGTATAAAAGACTCTGAGTTGTTAGATTGGATAAAGAAGTACCAAAGAAGAGTTTTGAAGTACAATGCTATAATGAAGTTGTCAATTCTAAGTTTAAAGACCCAAATGAGGAAATGCAAGAATATTAGAGAAGAAACACTTCAAAAACAAACAGAAGAGATAGAATACATTTCGAAGAAATTGCATCTTACGATTGGAAAACGTATCCCTCACAGATGTTTCTTATCTTAGATGATTTTTTCGCTCTCATCCTTTGTTAAAGAATAGAGAACAGAGTAATGTTGTCGAATTCTTAAGAAGCTCAGACACTTTAAACATTTCAGTTTGTCATTTGTGTACAGACAGCCAAGAGTTTAAGTAAGGATGTAAAGAGAATACTTCACTGACATTGTACTTTTCCCGCGGATTTGTCCGAAGAGATTTCATGGAAATTATGAAGAGTCCATGGCAGGTAGTTTGACAGACATGAACTATGGGAGAAGTACAAAGTCATACAAGACCCTCATACTTCTTTCAGAATTCATCTACGCAAACAAGTTCAAATTGTAAAAAGTCAAGCTTGAAAATGTAAGTGTTAGTCTTAGTCTGTTGTGGTTCTGCAGCTTTTCGGTTCTTTTGGCTTTGGAAGACATTCAGGAAGAGGAACGTCAGTCAATCCGTTTGTGTCCTGTCGGAAGGAAAACTTTTTCTGTCGGAAGGAAAAACTTTTTCTGTCGGAAGGAAAAACTTTTTCTGAAGTGTCGACAAAAGTTCTCAATTTTCGAAAATTTGAATGGTTTACGGACGAACAACAGGAAATTTTTTTCCAGTTGTCGGGAAATTTTTTTCCAGTTGTCGGGAATTTTTTTTCTTTTGTCGGAAGGAAGGACTCGGAATGCCAGAAGGAAGGACTCGGAATGCCAGAAGGATTTGACAAGACAATTTACCTTATAGAGTACCTGAGCCATCTGAAGTCAAGCTTGAAAATAATGGTTCATTTACTCTGCTTGTTTGAGTTGTCAAAATACTCTGTTATTTTTTCTTTCAGTAGCGGCAAATTTCTTTGAAGGTAAGTATTGTTACAACCTTTTAATATTCATAGTGTGGTGTTTGAGGTAACGTATCTTGAATCTATTTGTTTCACATCTTCATTTGGTGTCATTGAATCGGTAAGTTTTCGCGATAGAACCAATTTCTGTCAGATTTGTAAATCTTAGCAAGGTCGTAAAGCTTTGTTGTTTCTTCTACTAAATGCAACATTAACCATATCTTCTGTCTTCTTCATTTCCATCTCTTCAGTATAAATCATATACTTATAGTTCTTTTTCCTTTCCTTTTGGTACCGAACGTGGTATTCTTTTCTGAAGGCTTTGTCTTTTGCTTCATGACTTCATCTTTTGCTTGAAGTTTCTTTTCCATCTCTTCACGTTCTTGTCTATGAATTTCATCTAACATCATGAAAATATACAAGCATAACGAGGTGAAGCCCACATTGCAACAGCATTTACAAGAAGTCTATGTCATACCAACCTCTCAAACCATTTGGCAAATTTTTTACGTTTCATAGAGTTTTGGCGACCCGGAAAAAGTCGGGGTCCTGTGCTTCGCTCAAAAGTTCTTTTGTCTGTTGTTTTTGAACCAGTCGTCTGCGTGTTTAGTGTCTGGTGCAAACATGCTGTCAAAATACTTTGCATTTGGTACATGTCATCTTTGACCGAACGAATGAGACGTAACTGTTGGTTATACTGAACCCACTCGTATTCTTCTTTATGTCTTCATGAACGATAGCAGTTGTTGTGTTCTCTGTTGTTGACATATCTGTCTTACAATACAAAATAAAAAAAAATATTTTAAAAAATTAGCGTTATTTCTTACTTTCACAAAAGACCAAAAATAAACGCTTTACATGTATTTTCAGCAACTTCGTCAAATAATTTTATAGCTTTATCTATCTCATCTACTTCAAACGTTTCTTTACCTTCGTGGGAGCACCATACATTTTCTCAAACTTTTCAAGTAGTTCTGTTTCAGCAGCTCTCATATCGTTAACAAACACAACCTTGCTCTATTGACTGTACTGTCATATCTTTGAGTTATATTATATGTTCTTCCTATCTTATATCTCTTTGTATTGAAGTCCTTCGGTTTCTGAACGATGTAAAGTAAGCCTTCACTGCAACGTTCCGTATCGAATGAACCATATGTTATGAAGTTATATCCAACAACTGGGTCTAACCATAACAAAACTATTGGTATAAGACTTTTGTCAATGAGATTGCTCTTGTTCCATAGAATCTTACCGATATCATAAGCTCAGGATTTCTTGTCAAAATTTTCTGAGTAGAAGCAGTTCTAACCCAGTCGTGGGATGTTTTCTTTCCAGATAGTGTTAGAATGTCTGACAAAGAATATTTGTTGTATTTCTTTGGAGTATCTTACGTTTTAATCACCTATTCTAACCATTTTGGTGTCATTGTCTATCTTTCTAACTGTTTCAACTCAATGTTGTCATTTTCTGTTTCTTACATACAAGATAAAAAAAATTTAAAAAAAAACTAACTTTATTTTTTCTATCTTGTATAAAAGATATGATTTCAGGATTTTTTTACGAAGTGCAAAAGTTCTCTTGTCAAAAAAATAACAGTTATATAATGAAATTTGGTCATTTTTTCACGATTTCAGGATTTTTTTTACGAAGTGCAAAAGTTCTCTTCGTCAAAAAATAACAGTTATATAATGAAATTTGGTCATTTTTTCACGATTCAGGGATTTTTTTTACGAAGTGAAAAGTTCTCTTCGTCAAAAAATAACAGTTATATAATGAAATTTGGTCATTTTTTCACGATTTCAGGGATTTTTTTACGAAGTGCAAAAGTTTCTTCGTCAAAAAATAACAGTTATATAATGAAATTTGGTCATTTTATCGGGCAAATATAATTTTAGGTGAAGAGGTGAGATCTCACCTCTTTTCTCACCTCTTGAATTTTGTATAAAAGATATGATTTCAGGGATTTTTTTACGAAGTGTCAAAGTTCTCTTCGTCAAAAATAACAGTTATATAATGAAATTTGGTCATTTTTTTCGGCAAAAATATATTTTAGGTGAAGAGGTTAGATCTCACCCGTTTTCTCACCTCTTTTCTACCCCATATGTCCTTACTGAAAAAGTATGTGTTCCATATGTCATTTTACTCAGCAAAAATATTTTTTAGGTGAAGAGGTGAGATCTCACCCGTTTTGTCACCTCTTTTCTCACCTCGTTGAATTTTGTATAAAAAGATATGATTTCAGGATTTTTTTACGAAGTGTCAAAGTTCTCTTCGTCAAAAATAACAGTTATATAATGAAATTTGGTCATTTTTTCGGCAAAATAAATATATTTAGGTGAAGAGGTAGATCTCACTCTTTTCTCACCTCTTTTCTCACCTCTTGAATTTTGTATAAAGATAGATTTCGGGATTTTTTTTGACGAAGTGCAAAAGTTCTCTTCGTCAAAAAATAACAGTTATATAATGATTTGGTCATTTTACTCGGCAAAATATATTTTAGGTGAAGAGGTGAGATCTACCTGTTTTCCTCACCTCTTTTTTTTATAAGCGTTTTACATGAATTGTACGATGTATATTTGAAATTCTAAACAATTTTGTGGCTTCTATTTCTTCTGTCAGTATGTCAAAAGTTTTCACAATATTGAATGTATCTTTATATTTCTTCTTGACATCTGAAAGAAGGAAATCGTCAGCAGTTTGATAGTTTTTGTTTAGAAATTCTAACATGTCCATTTTATTTTCTGCTGGTTTCTCTGCTTCTTTCTTTAAGTCAGCATAGTCGTTTCGCATACGTTCTATCTCTTTGACGGAGTAGTTATATTTCCTCATTGCTGCTTTACATTTAGAACATTGTGGGTTCATTTTAGCATTGTACATTGAAATTTGTCCTGCAAGTACAACTATAGCGTCAATGGTTTTCTTTAACTCAAAACATGCAGGTCTGATTTGTTCGTTCCATACTTTACATCTTTTATCTTTATCTCTTATCTGCCATACACATTCAGCAACTAACGAAACAAAGTTGTCGTAGGTCTTAAACTCCTCCGATTTATATATGTCAGAAACATTCTTATATAACATGTCGCAATCTTTGTCCATGACTTTGTGGTTGCAATGAAATCCAAGAAACTCATAGTTAATCTTACGTATGAACTTCTTTATTTCAACTGAGTCAGTTGCTTTGACTTCTATTTCTTCAAATTCTGGAATAGTAAGCTTTTGTTGTTGGATTTCAGGAAGTTTAGGTAGATGGTCGATGAGGTCCTGCATTTCATAAAGATACTGTTCATTTGTTTCATCTTTTGCAGTGCAATCTAAATCTCCTTGGAGAAGTTCCTGCTTTATCTTCTGGATTTCTGTTTCGAAAGTATATGAAGAAGGAATGAAGCTTTTCATCTCTACTAACATTGAAGTTGGGTTCAATGACTAAACGAGTTTGGTGCTGTTGTTGCTAATGTTCTTACAATAAAAATAAAAAATATTTTTTTAAAAAAAACTAACTTTATTTTTTATTTCGGAAAATTCAACCGGTGAGAAAAAGAGGTGAGAAAGAGGTGAGAAAACGGGTGATCTCACCTCTTCACCTAAAATATATTTTTTGGTCCGGGAACAACAAAATTCAAGAGTTTTTGTGTTTTCTACGATGGTAGAAAGAGGTGAGAAAAGAGTGAAGAAAACAGGTGAGATCTCACCTCTTCACCTAAATATATATTTTTTGGTCCGGGAACAACAAAATTCAAGAGTTTTGTGTGTTTTCTACGATGGTAGAAAAGAGGTGAGAAAACGGGTGAGAAAACGGGTGAGATCTCACCTCTTCACCTAAAATATATTTTGGTCGGGAACAACAAAATTCAAGAGTTTGTGTGTTTTCTACGATGGTAGAAAAGAGGTGAGAAACAGGTGAGAAAACGGTGAGATCTCACCTCTTCACCTAAATAAATATTTTTTATTAATTCAGAACAAAACTCAAGAATTTTGGGTTGAAAGAATCGATGGAGCCAAAAGTGGCTCGACCTCAAACAAGCATTTTGTGAAGAATATAGCAACCGCCGGAATTTCGACGGTTGCTTTTTATACAAAATTCAACGGGTGAGAAACAGGTGAGAAAGAGGTGAGATCTCACCTTTCACCAAAATATATTTTTGTCTGATTTACGCTCATTACGATGAAATCATGACAAAACCATATACGTTCATGTTTAAAAACATTTCGATGAGCGGGTAGTTCATGTGCTTCAAAGTTTCTGGCATGACTTTCAATGTTCCTGCAACTGTTATCTAAACTGTTTAGTGTATCTTTTACGCTTGTACTCGGATTTTCTAATGGTGCACTTGAACCAAGGTCAAAGTTCAATATTATGTCGTCTGCTGTAAAAGTTGTAAAACTTGTATGTGTATGGTTCTTGTCTGCTTTCTTCTCTAACTCATCGTTAACATAAGTTTTATCTGCTTTAAGGTCTAAACATCCTGAAACCCATCCTGTATCGGCTTTAGTTTTTAAAATCTTCGATGTCCATTCATGGTACCAGTCAACCCTTTCTTTCATTTCGTTATCTTTTTCATCCACATATTCCTTATCCGCCTTCTTCACTAACACACTAGCCACCCATCCCTTATCTGCTTTCTTTTCAAGGCTAACGTTTAAGTCTGTTATTTCAGATATAGAATGTGTATGTCCAACGGCACTTTTCATGTTTAAGGTTTCTTGTAAGTCTGTTATTTCAGATATAGAATGTATATGAGTCTTTTTAGAATATTCGTTTTCAGCTCTTGTCACTTCACTTGACATTTTATTGTCAACATATGTTTTGTCTGCTAGTTCAGGATGAGTATGTTCTTTTGTTGCATAAGCATTGTTAGCTCTTTCTTCTTCTTTTGCTATTGCATCGTCTACATATTCTTTGTCAGCTTTGTTGTCAACATCTGCTTTCAAAAGAAGTTCATTTATAGGTTTCTCGTTTAAAGTTCCTTTTGTTGGATTTATACAGACAGTATGGTTCTTATTGTCTTGAAACAGAAACTCATCTGTCATTGGGTTTAATGTCAGTTTTAAGTTTCCTTCTTTCAATGACTCAGATATCTTAGAATAGTTTGAAAGGTTTGTTGTGTTCTTATTTAGAGCTTGTATAATGAGTTGTCGGTTGTGTTGTATTTCTCTCATAGACGCTGTTTCATTTGACATTTTTATTCTAGATAAAATATGCTTTCAATAGAAAAAGAAAATTCTAGAGTTGCTACAACTAAACCATTAGATGAACTTTTTACCAATGTAGGTCAAAAGTTTGAGACAGAGACCGTAAAGCATGAAGGCTATCGTTTTGACTACCCATTGAGATGGTTAAGAGACCCATCCGTCACAAAAGCTATTGGCTTTCGTAGAATGAAGTTCATTTCAGAAGCCATACATGGTTTCCCATTTACGGTCGGTTTGAAGTTCGATACTATAACAAAGAAAAACGTACGTATGAGAAATTTGAACAGGGAAAACTTTTACAAGTTAGTTTGCTTGTAAACTTAGAAACAACTCTTCAAGCTTTTCAAGAAAAAATAAACGATATCTATCTCGAATATGCAAACCAGTATAACATTGACGAAGGAGAGTACCATCTCGATATTATATATGACAGGAAAAATGCAACTGTTAAAATCAATAGAATAGAAGACCTTGGAGAAAACGTTATATTTCTACAAAATATAACAACTTGGCATGGTATAGATTTCTGAGGATGTTAAATCAGCCTGCAGAATATCCAGTACACCCGGACTTTTATGAAGTCGAAAACCCTAATGGAACATATGAAAATGTTTTCGACTCAGATGCTATTATTGTTCATGCTTCATTTTCTGGCGCCCAAAACTCTTTTTTATGCTTGGCAAATGACTTTTACGAAAAACCTACAAAGCTATATGAACCACCAAGTGGAAGTATTTCAGACTTTCAAGTATGGTTTACTACAGATGGAAGAAAAAGAACAATTCCATTATACCATGCGTTTTACTTAGAACTTAGTTTCATATACAACTACTATCGAACGGTAAAAATATAATTTTTTAATACGGTTGAGGTGTTGGATTTGGTTGCCAACTTGACTGTGGTGCAGGTTCAGGCTGTTGTATAACAGGAGCTTGTTCTTCTGGTTCAGGGTCTTTAGGTATAATACCAACAAACTGACCTACTCTTTTACCAATATTTTTGACTCCGTTCCAAATTCCTCTTCCTACGGTTTTTATTCCATTCCATATACCTCTTCCAACTCTTCTGAAGAAGTTTCCAATACTACTGAAGAAACCCATTTTACTATATGTAAAAATCTAATGTCCACCTAGTCTCTTACGTTTCCTGTTGAGTTCCATAGCATTCTTTAACTGGAGCTCATACATTCTGTTTCTCCTCTGGTAGAAAACATATTCTGGGTCAACTCCTGTGTTCGCGTCATCTGCATAGAGTTGTTTATATCCCACTTCGGGGTTTGTATAAAACTCTTTCCATCTCATATTTGCATACCATGGTGGCAAACCTAACGCAGCGTCATTTGACATGGCAGTTTGCATTTGTACATCTGTTGGCACTTGACCATAGTTTGCCATTGCAGTTTGTATTCTAACTTCATTTGGAATATTCTCTGGGTTTGGTTGTCCAGGTTGCTGTGCATTCGCTAAGTTCTGTGCGTCCATTTAATATTAGATAAAAATATCTCTTACGAGTACATATACTGGACATTTGCAGGCATTGGTTCATCTTCATATTCTCTGTATTTTTCTGCCACGTCAAATAAATAAATGACACAATGGAAAAAACCTAAAACAAGTAGTCCTATTTCAAACCACATTTACTTACCAATAAAATTTCTTTGTTATGACACTTTCTCCGGTTTATAGGACCTCTCTCATATTCTATCTTGTCATATCTAAACTCATAGTCATGTATGTCCTCTAACCATTTCATAACGGTTTCCAAACCACTTTTATCGGATGTAAAGTAAAAGCATGGACAGTTATGTAAAACGTCTAAAGTTTCTAAAGAGTCTCTCAAAGTCCAGTCTACTTGGTATTGAAAATCCCATGTGTTATAGAACGGCGGGTCCACTATAAAGAAAACATTTTCCTTGTCTTTATATTTTTCATACAACTCTGTCCAATGACATCTCACAAACTCTATACCCTCAATATATTTTTCTATGTCCTCTTTGAAAACATTTGTATAGTTAAGATATAAAACATTTGACATAAGTGTTTCAATGTCATGAACTCTTATAGAACCACTATATAATAGTCTAGCAGATATACTATCCCAGTCTATATATTCTGCTTTTTTCAAAACCTCTCTCACAATATTTTTCTTATCTAATGGTATACGTTCCATCTTACCTATAGGTATCTTTTCTTTTAACGCTTTCAATATATTGTTTGTGTCTGGTATATGTTTGAGACGGTCCATATAGTTGTCGAAGTCATTGCATATAATCTTTGAGTCTGGGAATATTGTATGGCACAAATGGGATATATAGAAACTTCCACCGAACAAATCTACAAATGTTAGACCATTCGGTAGTTTCTTAAGTTCTCTCAATAGAATATCTTTACATTTACCCTTATTTCCAAAGAACGGTAACGGTGGTTTTGTAAAATTCATTTATATATAATAATAAAAATGTTTTTTCCTGAAAAGTGACAGAAAAGTGACAAAACATGAAAACATATATAATTTGTGAAAAGCTCCTGGAAGACCCGTATATAAGAACTTCATTTATACTAAACATCTTCAGGGCTAGAGTGCGCAACGCGCCTGGAAGCCCTCCGAATAAAAACTTCATTTATACTAAACATCTTCAGGGCTAGAAGGGGCGCAGCCCCTGGAAGCCCCACTACCTTTTTTTTTTAATTATGATTGTTTCTGTGAAGAGATCTCTAATGTAATTTTGAACATTATCATCATCTCGAGGGTGGTGAATTTTTAAAAATGAAGTGAGGTAAAATTTATATAAAATTGACATCCGATACGATGAATCGAATTCCAACTATTGGCCTTGGAACATGGAAATCTCCAAGATCTGAAGATCTTGTTAATGCTATTACTTATGCCATCAAAGAAGCTGGCTATGTTCATATAGATTGCGCCTTGTGTTATGAAAATGAGGATATTGTTGGACAAGCACTTCAGCAATGCTGGGACAGCGGCATAAAACGCGAAAACATTTGGATTACATCCAAATTATGGAACACACATCATCGCCCTGAGATAGTTGAAGAAGCATGCAGAAAAACACTTAAAGATTTACGTCTTGATTACCTTGATCTC
The DNA here is from genome assembly GCF_026262505.1 of Trichomonas vaginalis G3. Lineage (NCBI taxonomy): Eukaryota > Parabasalia > Trichomonadida > Trichomonadidae > Trichomonas > Trichomonas vaginalis. The sequence continues at coordinate 23,360,430 of NC_067206.1, read as the reverse complement.
TACTTAATGCATTATCCGTTTGCATTCCAGAACACTGGAATTGGCGGTAGCCTTAATCCTTTAGATGAAAAAGGAAATACAATTTTTGATGACGGAGTCTCCTTAATTGATACATGGAAAGCAATGGAGAAGCTTGTAGAGAAAGGTTTAGTAAAGAGAATTGGCGTTTCAAACTGGACAATCAATCAGCTCGAAAGATTGAAATATTCCGACGCAAAAACAACACCCTACACAAACCAAGTTGAATTCAACTTATACATGCAACAAGGTCCACTCAGAGAATACATGCATAAAGAAGGAATTATCGTTACAGGTTATTCTACTCTTGGTACACCAGACTGGGCTAAACCTGATGAGCCAGTTGTCCTTAAAGATGAAGAATTAAATAAGATTGCTGCTGAGACAGGTAAATCAGTTGGTGAGGTTGAATTAAAGTTCCTTCTTACTATTGAACCTGGAGCTTCTTTACTTGCAAAGAGTGTTACTCCAGAGAGAATTTACAAGAATAATCATTTGGACTTTGAGTTAACAAAAGACCAAATCCAAAGGCTTCGCAATCGTGAAAGATTCTATCGCTATGTTGATCCAAGGAAGACTTGGAAGCGCGATGGAAATGGTGATGGATGGTAAATTGATTTATATTATTTTCTAAACAGTTATTATTGTGTTCAAATGTTTTTATCTTTTTAATTTGAAGAGTAAATGTTTTCATTGATGTGGAATTATGAAGTATCATATGGATTTTAATCCGGAATTAATCATTATCCATTCGTTTATCCATAAATTATTGCTGAATATATTGATTTAAATGTGAAAAATTGAAAATCTCTTAGAATAGCATTTAAGGTTTGATCCTCATAGCTATATTATGTCATATGGGTCTATTCAAAACTTTCTATTACTCACAATAAATCACTAACAATAATTTTAAACATATCTTCAATAAAAATAGAACAATGTATATGCAATTTTGATAAAATATGCCAAAAAATTAACTGTCATTCAAAATAGGATAAATCAATAATCAATTGATAAGATTTTTCAAGATTTTGTTTGAAATCTTGAAAATATCATTATTCATGAGATGTGATACCTGATTTATTACAGGTATTGATAATTAAAAAGAATAATAATGGAAATTAAACAATAAAATAAAATTTACTAACAAACAGGGATTAAATGGGAATCATCAAGATGATCCATTGAGGTAGAAAGTTTAATTCTAGAGTTATTCAAGCATCTGAATTGAAGAGATCCGAACGAACGTTGAGATTTGATACATGGTTTAACAATGTTTTTAGAGAACCGTGCGCATTTGTAGAAAAGTGAACAACAACCGCCAGACGATTTACCATTTTCCTTGAAATATGGCATTTGGAGAATTTCGTCTGCGGTAGGTCTTTTTTCTGGATCTCTGTCAAGGCATTTAGAAATAACGGCAAGCAAGTTCTTATTCTGAACTTTATCAGTAGCGAAAAGTCCAATGCTTATGCATTGCTTTAATTTTTCGATATCTGGAGCATTAAATGGATAAGTTTGTGTAGCTAAGAAGTAAAGTGTTACTCCTAATGACCAGATATCAGACTTCATTGGAGTGTATTTCTTGCAATATACTTCTGGAGCCATAAATAATTTTGTTCCTTTAGCCATTTTGCATGAACAAGAAGATCCATTAAAAGAAGCAAGTCCAAAATCACCAATTTTTACTCTTCCGTACGTATCGATAAAGAAGTTCGCTGGTTTGATATCGCAGTGAGCGATGTTTTTATCATGAACTGATTTGATGGCTAAAACTGCATCATGCGCATATCTGTAAATGTCTTCTTCATATAGTTTTCCACCAGCAGAGAAGACTTTGTAGAGATCTGTTGGGCAATATTCCAGAACCATGTAAATGAAGTCATTGTAACGGTATATCTGATATAATCTGACTATCCTAGGATCGTCAATCCTCATCAAGCAGTCTAATTCTGCTTGTGAAAAGAAGCATTTGGGAATCTTTTTGACAGCAAAGTTAGAGTTGAAATTAGCTGAGTGTACTTCATATATAACTCCATATCCACCTTGTCCAATGATCTTTATAAATTCTAATCCATTCTGCTTGAAGAACTCAACTTCTTTCTCGTCCATAATCTGTTCTGTATACCTTTTCAATTTTTTCAGATAGAGATTTAAGAAAACTGTTTTCATGGTAATTCAAATTTGTCAAAAAAATTGAGATCATAATCTAAACACTTTTTACGAAATTGGTATAGAAATATTTATTATTGTGTCTAATAATTTTTTCTTTTTATCTATATTTTTACACCGCTTTCAATTTTGCGCCAGGGATATCTAAAGTAAATGATGGTAATATTTTAAGACATATTCTCTGGGGTTAACATAATTACAATGACCCACTTGTCACATTTGTGCACGTTGAAGGATAGTGTTTATTGCTGTAGTACAATTAAAATTTACATAAATTATCATCAAATAAATTCTTTGAATACTTAGAATTGAAATTTGAAATAAACTTTTTACAGTAGAGTCTTTACACTACTTGAGGATAAATGAAACTATTATATGATATATTAACACTTTCTAAATGATCAATGAAATAACGGGCAGTTATGAATAATGAAAAAAAATAATCGTCTTTCGACGAAAAATGAAAATAATCGTCAAAATCACGACGATAGAGGGTGAGATTCCCAAATATTGGTTTTTACAAGGAATGAATATATCCTCAGATCAGAACTCATCTAGGATGAGGTATTTATTAAGTTTGTTCATAGATGTATTTCTTATATAAAATCATAATTATGAGATATATGTGATAGATCTATTATTGTTTGGAATCTTACAAAACTCATTCTATAAGTTGTATTTATATATCAGAAAATCCAATAATATAGTAAGATATCTATTTTTCAAATAAATTTCATTAAGAAGAAGTGTAAATAGAATGCGAGCATCATAATCTTAAACTACATATGAAAGATAAATATATTGTTATGAAAAAAAGGTTGAAAAATGAAACCAAAAATATAAATAAATTTTTATTCATAAAAAGTTAAGAAAGTATAAGGAGGATATTTCTTCCCCATGGTGACGGCATATGTCATTGATGTAAGTATGTTTTCGACTAAATTCATAATCAAAATTTGTGTAAGTCACATTTTTTAAAGTAAGTGATTGTGGAAATGATTCTCCAGTATAAGCTGAGTATTAAATTGCTTGAGATTTAGAATAATTTTAAATCAAATATAAGTAGTATATGTGGATGGGTTGTGTGACTTTTTTTGTAAACGTAAGAATTCATACAATATTGAACGATTTTGTATCATTTTTTTTGACATATGAAGTAAAAAATGTATGATTCTTACGGTTTTTATTCTTACGTTTTTGAATAAATCAAGATTTGAAAATTTTGAAAATTGTAAGACATTTACACTCAGCCCATACATAATGAAATAAAAAATAAACACATTAAAAAATTAATATTAATTTTAAAATAATTTATTTTTTATCTTTTATAAAAGAAGCTATATATATAGATGATGTCAGATATTCCGCGATTAATTAAACATTGTTTAAATCCTGAATGGAATCAATGGAGTCATAATCAAAGACCTCATAAACGAGTAAAAGAAATTAGATATAATTATTTTCATGAATGAAAAATAAACTTTAAAAATTCATGTCTCACATTTTTGAATAATTTATTTTTATTTTTAATGAAATGAGCGTCAAGACTAACGATGTTAAAAAATTAGAATTCACAAACGAGGAAATAAAGGATATATTAGAGGAGGCGGGTTATGAGGTTGATAAATATTATTTTAGAAATTGTCAAAAATTCGCGGAGTTTTTAAATGAGTTTGATTATGATGGAAAAATGAATAAAGATGATGTTATAAATTTCTTATATCCCACATCTAAAAAGGGAAAAACTAAAGAACCTGATGTTTTCCCTGAATATTATGAAGAACGGATTAAAGATGATGAATATGATGAAATTGAAAGACTGGAAAAAATAAGAGATGAAATAGATGAAAAAATTAAGGAATTAAGAGAAGTTGAAAAATATAATGAAAATGAAGTAGAGGGTTTAATGAATATCCCAGCTTCAGAATCAGCAGTTCAGAAATCTCATGAAGAAAGATATAAAAATTATGTCTCAGAATCAACACAAAATTTATTAGATGGTGAAATAGATGAAACACTTTCAGAAGAAGGTACTAAATTTATTCGTAAACATAAGTTACAATTTATTGATAATGAAAAATACCCTTGTATCTTACTTTCACCCCCTCTCGATTCTGAGAAATTCAAAAAAGCTCTTAAAAACATGACATATGCAACTAATACGATTAAGAAAGAAGATCATGATATTTACACAAATTATTATTTAAATAAATGCACAGGTGTTGATAAAGTTTTTGATTTATTAGATAAAATATCAAAAGAAACCATTGGAACCTATAAAATTTTGTGTGATTGCGGTTTCATTATTGAAGATACTAATAATGTTTCATATGAAAGAACAGCACCGAAGGAAGACGAAGTTGAAAGGTCTATACCATTCGTTATTAAGAACATAAAAGATATGAAAACTTATAAACATTATATTTATTCATTTATTTCAGAAAAAATGGAAGCAACCCATAAAACATCTTCTCATCATTTTATAGCTATTCATACATTCCTTTTCAAAGTTGTGAAATTAAATAAGACAGGAATTAGATTTAATGTATCAGGGTATGCATTCTTGAGTAAATTAAAATGTATTCGTCACGTCGCAGATGATAAAAATTTATGTGTTCTTAATTCATTTTATGGGCTTTAAAAAATAAACTTTATTTTTTTTATTCTTACATAAATGAACAAAAACGGAACCGCTAAAATGAATGATAATCAAATTAGAGCAGAAGGTAGAAGGTTATTTAAACGCTTCTATAACATTCCTGATGGTGTTAATCCTAAAACTCGTAGAAGCTATTTAAATGAAGCAATAGATGCATATGAAGGGTTTGACATTTCATCAGAAAGTGAGAGATTAGCGAGAATGTTAAATGTTAATATTGATTTCTATTATTGTGATCCTCAACCAGAAGACGTGGACATAAATAAGGTAGACTTTCCATTAGTGGAATCAATAATGATAGATCCAGAATTTGAAACAGTAAATATTTTATTAACACAGAGTCCAAATGGAAAACTTCACGCTGACAGAATAACAGACGTTGAAGCACTCACCGGCTATAGAGTTTGTCCATATTGTAAAGAAGAAGTTTATTCTATCCGTGATGATCCAGAAAGGAAAAACCAAAGAAGATTTTTAAAGCATTGTGAGAAATGTAAAGAAAATAATGGAAGATTAATTCAAGACGTTCAGTTGCAAAAGACACAGCAACCATATGCACCACATATTACGAAACAGAAGATATATCAGTGGTTATTAGCTCATAATTTGCAGGAATATTATCAACCGACAAGATATTATATTACTTTTGACTTTGAAACATTAGAGACTAAAGAAGAATTACAACTTTCTGAGTGTGCAACTTTGAACGCTTACTTAAAACCATTCATGGTATCATCAACGGTTAAATTAAACGATAAAACATATACGAGGAATTTTTGCTTAACTTCGAGTGATTCTTTTATTTCTGATTGGATTGAGTTTTTATTTTCAACCTGTTCATTAGTTGCTAAATCAAATATGAGTCAATATGAAGAATTAATGAAGTCGCAAACGGACCAAACGGTGGGGACTTTGTCTCATACATTAAATGAAAAACAGAAGGAAGCATTTAAAGAACTTCTAGATGAGGAATTCAATAAAGTGAATATCATAGGTTTTAATTCGGGAAAGTTTGATTTAAATTTAATTCTTCGTGATTTAAACACTGCAAAATGGAAAATAAAATCAATGCTGGGTTCATCTTCTCAATTTAAGCAAATCATTGTAAAGAAAACAAACGTTCCATATGAATTAAGATTTATTGACATCAGAAATTATATAGCGGGTGGGACATTAGACCAATTCACTCAAGATTTCGGAAACAATAAATCACGTTAAAACCGCTTCAGGAGGTCTTCACATTTATTGCAACACTAATTTCTTCTATGCAGTTTCGAACAGAATGATTAAATGTTATTCCTGCAATGATTACGATATTGACATAATGACTTCTATTGATGATTCAAAACGTTCTTTAGTAGTTATGGCTGATTCAAGAGTTCGCAAGAATGCAACAGAACCAATCAATACATACTCATTCATTCGTGGAAGTTATGATTCAACATTAACCAGAACAGTGAATGATATATTAAATGATTTGAATATTAAGGTAAGAGTTGAACAAAAGAACGAAGAAATAAAGAGTATAATGAATGAAAACAAAGATGTAAACATTGACGATAAACTTGCCCAGAGCATAGTTGATGGCATCTGTGATTTTGAAGTACATAATGACGGTGGAAACATGAATTTAGAAAAAGAAATAACATTATTCACACTGTTTCAAGCTATTAATTCGTTACCTAATCATTTGATTAATGAAGCATACGATAACGTTTATAACTTCTGCAATTTAACTGAAAATGCAAAAAGTAATTTTGAAAAAGCACGTAGTAGATATGCACATTTAATGACTTCTCCATTTGTTTTGGTAAAGATTCTAAAACTATATCAAAAGGAATATTATGATGAATATGTTTTACCTTTATTACGTAAGCCAAAAATAACATTTGATATAAAACTTGATGATTCATTCTTGATAACAGATATTAGACGCAAGGCTGAAAATCATCAGTATAAAAACAGTTCTGAAGTAATTGAGGATTTATCACGTGTAATCCGTTTTGTAGATTGTGGAAACAAATACTTCATTCAGAAAGATTACAACATCCACGACAAAATGAATCAAATATCATTCGTTCTTCAGTCAAACATGAAAGAGTCACTCAAAATGATTAAATTATTTAAAGAAGAAGGTAAAACAATAACAGCATGGGACGTACTACTAAATCAATTGTCTTCATTAACCGTTAAGGGTGTTTGCTTTAAATCTGATTCCCCAGATGTTTTCTCAACGTTTCAAGGTTATAAATACAACGTTCTCGAAAAAGTAGATTACTCAAAAATTGAGATGTTTATGGATTTCATTAAAGAAGCCATATGCGATAATAACGATGAAGTGTATAAATACCTTCTCGGCTGGATTGCATCAATGATTCAACATCCTGGAATCAAGAATGAAACAGCAATTATTTTGAAAGGACTTCAGGGAACAGGTAAAAACAGATTCACAGACATTATTTCTGAACTTCTCACCGGTTATTCATGTAAAAACATTACTGAAATAAGTGAGCTAACGGGTAATTTCAATTCAGTAGTTGAGAATAAAATGTTTCTTGTACTTAATGAACTCAAGAATGTAGGTGAAGACAGACTTGCAAACTTCAACGCTTTGAAATCAATTATAACGGATAATGAGATTAGAATTAATGAAAAGAATCAACCCAGAAGAACTGCTCAGAATGTTGCAAACTTCATTTTCGTAACTAATAACGTTTACCCTGTCAAAATTGAAGTTGGAGACAGAAGATACGTAGTTTTAAGAGTTAATGGTAAATTCAAGGGTCAATTTGATTACTTCAAGAATTTGATGAATTCATGCACTAAGGAATTTTATGATAATTTACTGACGTATTTTATGCAATATGACCTTTCATCATTTAATGTACGAATCATACCGATGACTGAAGCCAAACAAGATTTAATAGAATTATCAACAAATCCTTTAGATGTATGGATAAATACACATTATGATGAATTGTGTGCAGGTATGACGTGTGAAAATGCTCTATTCTGCAAACCATCAGACATGAAAGACAAGAATTTCCAAATGAGTATTAAGGATAAATGTGATAGGAAACATAGAAGAATAGACGGTAAACAAACATGGTGTTATGTTTTGAAAGAAGAAATGAAAGGATTATATAAACAGGTTGAACCAAACGATAATGAGGATTCATTTACTGACGATGAAATACCTGTAAATGAAGCTTTATAAAGTATGATTTGAATTTATTTTTGCATTAATCCTCCTGTGTTGTCAAAATGTCATGTTGTCTCATTTTTTAAAAGAAGTTAAATGACCTGGTAGCACATGGTAACATGGTAGCACCTTCAGTTCTTCAAAAATAATTCATTATTGCCTTCCTCCTATGTTGTTGACATAATGTCATGTCGTCAACATGGTAACATGGTAGCACCTTCAGTTCTTCAAAAATAATTCATTATTGCCTTTCTCCTATGTTGTTGTCAAAATGTCATGTTGTCTCATTTTTTAAAAGAAGTTAAATGACCTGGTAGCACATGGTAACATGGTAGCACCCTCAGTTCTTCAAAAATAATTCATTATTGAATAACCTGAAACCATTAACGTAAACATTTATTTTTGCAGTTCATTCATTACTTCATTACCTAATTAATTACAAACATAAAATATATTTAGTTCATTCGGTAAGCCCAGACCTTTGGGTCAAGCACATTCATTGAACGCGGTACCATGCGAATACAGTCATAAATGGTGGCATGTATTCTTTACTTTGTCCCGTTGTTTGTGTATATCCTGAAACGAAATGTGTATGGTTTCCTTCTCCCTGAGTGTCATCCCAGTAACAATTTATAGCAAACTTAACGTCGTCTTTAACATCATATCCTTTACCTTTTGTCATTCCTGACCAATCCCAATATCTATGCTTATGCCAACCCGCTTGAGATGTACTTAAATCTATGTAGTGACTGTGTGCAGGTAAATTTTCACCTGAAATCGTTTTACTTCCCCCTGTTTCCTTTGAAGAGTTTGCACAATACAAAAACCTGTCAACTATTTGTTCCATGCACCAACACCAAACATTACTTGAGGACCTCTTGCATCCATAGATGTATAAATAGAACCTACTGGGTTCATTAAATCAAACATATGAGATATTATAGGATTGTCTCTTTTGAACTTAAAATATAGTGTAACTATTTCAGGTTTCTTCTGGTTTGTGTCAGAATATTTTTTATAATATAATCTTATGTTTTCAGGGTAGGTAAAATCTTGACTATAATATTTATTTCTGTCATCTGTATAATAATATACTATTCTCGTTTTTTCTATTGCATTATATCTTTTATATCTATAATAATCTAAATATAATGTTAACTTTTGTTCATCTACATGTGGTGTTCTGACATCATCTCCATAGTCATAATAATATGGTGCTGGAGCTGGGTCAGGCAATGTCATATCTACCATTTCATAAACTCTTAAATATTTCTTTTGTTCGTCTCCATATAAGTTTAAGTAACAGTTGTTGTCTAATGGAACTTTAACTTGTGTTCCATCATTCTTTATATAGCCTACATACATTTCATTGTTATTTTTCGGAATGAGTTTACACCGTGTACCATTTTTTAAGGAGTGTACAAACTCCCATCTAAAATATTTGTTTTCTTCATAGACAAAAACATCCCCAACAATAGTTTCAATATTTTTTGTTCCTATCAAACTTTGGTATATTTCGTTAACATATTCCTTATCCACCTTCTTCTCTAACTCATCGTTAACATATGTTTTATCCGCTTTAAGGTCTAAACATCCTGAAACCCATCCTGTATCGGCTTTAGTTTTTAAAATCTTTGATGTCCATTCATGATACCATTCAACCCTTTCTTTAATTTCATTATCTTTTTCATCAACATAAACCAAATTTGCCTTCTTCATTATGTCATTTAGGAAACCTTCTATGAATTCCTCATTTAAATTAAATCTTCCAATCTTCAAAACTTTAGGAAATGCATTTAATGCGTAATATCTCTGTTCTTCTGGTGGAATTGATGTTATATCATCCGTTATTCCTTTAATTTTTGAATTCATAAATAAAATTTCTTTTATATTTGATATCACTGCACCACCTTTGCAAACGAATTCGAAATGTTCATTTTTCAATACTATCTCCAAATCTCCATATTTCAACCTTTGCGTTTGTTCTGCCGTCTTTGAATTATATGCATATATGGCGTATGTAATGGTCTGAAGGACCTGGGTGCTTTGTGCCTTAAGTTGTTGTGGTTGCTGTTGTTTAATCATTTATTATGATTTAAAAATAAATATTTAATCCGTTATCTCATCAGCTATTTTCTCTATTTGAAATTGCCATAATATTTCATTCATGAATTCTAAATCACAATCAAATAGGTCAGTTACTCTAAATTTAATATTTGATAAATCTTTTGAATGAAGAATAAATGAATTCCCGGATAATTGAAACGGATATGATAAAGAAAATGTGTTTAAGTTGATGGATAAAATGTTTTGTATTGATGGGTAAGAGTTAGGGTCTAATGTTTGATGTGAAAATCTCATTGGGGTATTAACTTTATCACATTTGATTAAAATGAAATTGGAACCGGTGTCAGAATACAAAACATCCCCAACATCTTTTTCAAAATTTAATATCCCAACAATGAACGAAGATGAGGAGTACAAAATTTAATTTTCAGCGGGAATTTAATAAGGTTATTTATTTCATCAAGTTCAAAAAGTTTATCGGGTTTTGATTTAAAATTTTCTTCATACCATACGATAAATGATTCATTTAAATAACTTAAAATCGTGTTAATATCCCATTTCGCTATCACATTATTTATATACATATCATACGTTTTTCAAGGTCATCTTTAATAAATGATATATAATCTGAAGGGTCTAAAAGAATGGGATTAAATTTACCACTCACAGAAACGAGAGTAACATTATAAATTCCGCTAACTGTTAAATTTAATTCACAGTTATTATTCGAAATAATATTGATAATTGACATTTTTATTACGATTAAAAATATGGTAAAGCGTTATTTTCCAGTGATAAATAAAACTAGAATAAGATTACCTCAAGAATTCATAAATTCAACGAATAAGAAATTCATTCATGTTATAAATTTTAGTGTTTTCAGAAAATATGAGTCAATGTCATATTCATCAACAGGTTATATTTCACTTCATTCAAATTTAGTTCAATCAAACCCATATAATGACCATTTCATAAGATTTTCAGATGGTATTAAAAATGTAATTGATAGATTAAAATATGAACAGATTGACAATATCGAATTTTTGGAATTTTGGTTTAAATATCCTGATGGAAAAAAGATTGAAGTTAAAGATAAAGCTGATACTATAACAAAAACAATTACAATGACCGATCCAGATAGTGGGGAACAAAAAGAAATAAAACAAACGATAGAAACTGGTGAAAGGTCAATTATTATTGATTATGATTCAAAGGATTATTATTCGATAATGTTAATGCTTGAATATTAAATAGCCTTAACAAAGAATTTTTCAAGTGATATTTTATATTCATCAACTATTTTATTATAAATATCATTATATGTTAAATGAAGTTCAGTTGTTGTTCTATTCTTTGATATCTTAATTGTGCTAATATCCTTTATAGGATTTATTTTTGCAACTGTTCCGCAGCATGAAACCTCATCATCTATGAAAAATTGAATCTTAACGTCTGAATCTTGAACATCACAAAGAATGGCGATAATGTGAATTAATGATTCATAAGGTAAAATAATTAAACCAGATTGGTCAATTAAATTTATTATTGAATCATAATTATCAGTTATTATATCACGGTAAATTTTCATTAATTCAGAATTAATGTCTACTTTATATGGCGCATTGCGACTGGAATCGTAGATTCCTGGGTTCTCGATGTTTGATGAAAGAGGTGGGGGGTATGTTGGATAAGTGGGAATTTCAACGGGTTCTTTACCGGGTTCAGATAAAATGATTGGGTCTTCATCTTCTTTATTTTGCTCCTCCTCTTTCTTCGGTAAGTCACGAGTTAATAAATTTGGTTGAGTTGCCGACCTTGTTAATTCGGGGCTAACATTAACTTTAACATTTTGAATAATTCGTGATTTATCATCATTTACGTTATAACCAACCGTAATCTCTGCTTTTGCGTTTGTGTTCTTTTGACTTGTGAAACGTCTTCTCATTTATAATTGAATAAAAAAAAGAAAAATATATTTAAAGTTTTATTTAGTTGTTACGGTAATATCCCAAGGTTCATCCTTGTTTGCTTATACTTTCTTTGTAACTGCACCAATTATGTTATTGATAGTGTTTTGAGTTTCTTCCAGTCTTATTTTATCATTTACAATATCTTTAATCATTTCATTACATGCATTCTTAAAATCATCTGATTTTTCTAATTTACGTCTATCACTTTCTTTAATTAAATCAAAGTTATAACCTTGTTGAGAATAAAGTGGTTTCTTTATCAATTCCTTGAACGCTTCTGAAAGTGAAGATGAAGAAATTCTTGCCACTTGAATTGGTTTAAATTCTGCTTTCATTGCTTCTTTCTGTTCATTGAACACTGGATCGAATAAAGCAACTTTAAAGAATTTCTTAGCTGGAATTTCAGGTCTCAAATTTGCATATTGACCATCAAACTGATTAACATATTGAGGTAATCCGTTTGGTCCTTCTTCAACAGCATTTAATTCTTCATTGAAATAAGAATATGGATTATAACGGTATGAATTAATTGGACCATTTTCACCTTCTCCAATGTATTGTTTAACAGCTTTTCCATTTTCATCAAATTGCATAGGATAACGTTCATTATATGCTTTACGTTTAGGATAATCAGTTATAGTTAATTTGTAACCATTTATGACTTTAATATTACCTTGACCATCAGTAACGAAAACTTCATTTATACCATCAGGTTTTCCATTTGGACCCGTAATGTCTGCTTCATGTGCTTCCCAATTTGGTCCATGACGTTTGGCATATGCTTGAGCTTCTGGTAATGTTAAAACGTTTCTCATTTGTTTAACATCTTTTTGAAGACCAGCAACAATATGAACTAATTCTTTCATTCCGTCTGGAACTTTCATAGTTCTATTATATGGACCCTTTTTGTTTGTCCCTTGTTTTAATGGAACCTGTAGAAGATTTGCTATTTCTGTCATGTTTAATTATAAATAAAAAATAAAAATTAATTATAAAAAGTTAATCAAATTTAATGGAACCTTTATTTAAATCAACTATTATTTTTCCATGTTCACCTAATTGTTGATATTGTGTGTAAAGTTCATTAATGCTCATTGGTAAATTCACTTGATAAAGCATAACGTTCAACTGTTGACGACTAAACCCACTGAAAATGAAAAGTGTTGATAGATTTGATTTAATGTTTGTGCTTAATGCTTTGAAGTATTGAACGGCCATGAAGAATGAACACTGAATGTGTCGACATTGAGTTAATAATTGATTAAAATATGATTTCTCATTAGTTATTAGTTTTGATTTCACGGCATCATCTAGAAAAATTAGTGAATGCAAAAATTCTCTATCAAAATTTGAAATAGAAAGTGTTTCAAATAATTCATCCCTTTGTTTATTAATAATTTTATCCTCTAATCCTTGCTTCTTGATTGTATTATATAATTCTTTATACATTAAAAAGTTTTTTAAATAATCTTCTGCTTCTTCTTGTGATAAATAAATAATTGGAATTTTGATTAAATGCTTTAAAGATTCAAATGTATCATCTGAAGGTGAACCTGAACGGTTGATATAAATTAACACATGTGAATGGGGGGAAGTGTTAGCAATAATGATAATTTGTTTTAATATCGTTAATGTTTTACCTTTATTTTGTTTACCAATTGCTGCAGTGATTGAATTTAAGTAACATTCAGAATATGGAATTTTCATTAATTTTTCCTTAGATAGAGCATTTCTATTATCACTCAATGCTTCATTAATCATATCATCTACGTATGTATTATATACTCCTGCTAATTCTTCATAAGGGGTGGATGAATTTAAATCCATTTAATCAAAAATAAATTTATAATTTTAAACATTTCTATTCATCAATATTTCATCATATGAACTTCTATACTGTGGTGGTGTACCTGTTGGATGATATTTCAAACCTTCATCCGGTGTCCATGTCCAATACGTAGTCCTAGTAAACCAAACCTGAGGAGGATTTGTCACCTTTGAACAGTAAGTGTCATTTTCACCCTGAATGATTGGATAAGCTTTCACTTGTACTGTAACTTGTGAGTTGAAAGTTTCTAATCCATCAAAGAATATACCCGCTCCATCACGTTGAACTGGAATAGTGCATAAGAATGAAGTTTGGTCTTTCCATGTTCTAGCTAATGGCGTGCCATCATCTGCATTCAGTGGTCTAGTTAATGAGTCCTCGTATTCTTCTGTGCATTCATTCACTCCATCTAAATCAGAAGCTTGAAGCATACGTGTAAAGAATATGTCGCCCACTGTGGTCATCGCTTGATCGGGGAAGTTTCTGGAATCTATAGTGACCTGAAGACCTCGAAGCATTGGATTTTCTAAAACCGTTCTTTGCATTGCATTCTTCGGAAATGTTAACACAACATCTGTAACATTATGAAGAGCGTATGAGAAATCTGAGCTAATACCTTCAGGAGTGATGCAACCTCCATTTAGTGAACGAACGTCAATATGTTGAGCTGGAATCATGAATGGATCTTCCTTACTGAATAAACGTGGTATTGCTTTAACTGATTCTTCAATTAAACCGTATCCTGGTGTAATGCATTTATCCTCTAAAACTTCCATCTTTGTGCATGAAATAATAACGTCATCAACTGTTGCGTCAGCAGATGTAGCGGCTAAGCTGTAATTAATTTGGCAGGAAGTCCGATTTGTTGGAATTTGCGATCATATTTATAAACATGATTCATAATCTTTTCATAATTTTCATCAGTTATCTTTTCATAAACGTAATTTTGTAAATCAGCAACTCTTAACGGGTCAACCTGACAAAATACTAAAGTATCCCTGAAAACATAATATTTAAGAATGATTTCACCAAATGATTTAGGATAATCATCGAACGCCTGAAATGCTAACAAATCATTTACCGGAATAATCATATCAAAAGTGATATCAACTTCTTTATTTGCGTTCTTGAAAACTTCTGAAGGGTCAATATATTTACCACATACTGAGTTATCATATTTTTGAACATTATTATATAACGAATGAACAAACTTTTTAACTTTCCTTTCTGATTTTGGTTTATATGTTGCAAATGCGAAAGATTCACGGGCGCAATCCATTTGAAGATAACCAGCATCACCTCTTTCGGTTTCTACTTCTAATTGTTTAAAGCTTTGATTTGATGATTTGTAACCAACGAATAAACGCATGCATTTAAAAGCGGCATCACATGTGAAAGCTTTATTTGAAACTAGAGTTGCTTTAACTTTGCGTTTAATATATGTGTCACCTAATTGGTTCACATCATGAGCCGGATTTGTAATTCTTAAATGAGTTTGTTTATCATCAAAATATGGAGCATCAGAGTCATAGCATGAACTTTCAAGTTCTCTATAATATCTTCTACCGTCATTCTTTGCGAATATTTCATTTATCTTTTCGAATGAATGAAACACATTTCCATTAATCGGTTTAGTGTTTGGCACCAAATAGTTAGTCGTCATTTATTAATAAATAAAAAATCAAAATTAAAAGATGAAAATGAATTTTTAATTTTAATGAAATAATCAACTATGGCTGCAGGATTCTTTAAGAAACTGTGGGATAAAGTAAAAAGAGGAGCGCATAAAGTTTGGGAAACAATGAAGAAAGGAGCAAATTGGATATTTAAGAATAAAGAAGCAATTAGTGACGTTGCTGAATCAATAACGCCAAAAGCTGCCCCAATAAGAGAAATTTTAAATAAAGGAGAAAAAGTTTATCAAAGACTACAACCGATACTAAGATAAAAATAATTTTAAAATATATTTATTTTTCCACTATCTACCTCCTATTTTATTAAGTATTCCTTCAGCTATTCCACCAATTGCGTTACCTGCTTGTGCTCCCATTGCCGGATTACCTGCTTTAGTACCTAATACTCCACCTATGATAGTTCCTGCCGTTTTCGCTACTGGTGCCAAAAAGTTTGCAACGGGTTTAATAATATTTTTATGAACCCAACCTGCAGCTTTCTTAATTCCATCCCATAATTTTTTAAAGAATCCTGCCGCCATTTCTGATTTAATATTAATTAAAAATATATTTCATCACTTATATTCTAATTTTTATTTAATGATAAATGAAACCGATTTTAAAAATAAATGAAACAGAGGAAGAAATAAATGAAAATGTTCAACAAAAAATAAACGTTGTTAAACCAATTACTGAAATAAAAATTTTTTCATCTGTTGAAGAATTTAATGACTATTATGCTAATAATAAAAAATTATTTGAAGAATTGACAACATGTAAATTGAATAAAATGTTTAAAGTTGATGGATTCAAAATTTCAAAAATAAAGGGGGTGGTTAGTTTGAAATCTATTCCTCAATCAAGAATCACCTCATTAATGAAAATTGATGATTTAACAAAAAGAATAGAAGAGATTGAAGAAAGAATGAATCAAATAATTGATTTCATAAATTCAAATAATCATTAGTTTCTTAAAGTTTATTTTTTTATTTCATTATGATTCCATTCAGGATTTAAACAATGTTTAATTAATCGCGGAATATCTGACATCATCTATATATATAGCTTCTTTTATAAAAGATAAAAAATAAATTATTTTAAAATTAATATTAATTTTTTAATGTGTTTATTTTTTATTTCATTATGTATGGGCTGAGTGTAAATGTCTTACAATTTTCAAAATTTTCAAATCTTGATTTATTCAAAAACGTAAGAATAAAAACCGTAAGAATCATACATTTTTTACTTCATATGTCAAAAAAAATGATACAAAATCGTTCAATATTGTATGAATTCTTACGTTTACAAAAAAAGTCACACAACCCATCCACATATACTACTAATATACGATTTGTGAAAAAGTCTTCACATGCGAGTTATGCTTGTCGATCTGAGTTTTAAGCATTTTTGTATAACTAATTTCGTGAAAAATTCGATTTTCGAAAATATATTATTTAAATTATCGTAATGGTTGGATTTTAAGTGTAGCATTCGAATTTCATTAAGTTTGTAATTATGTGGCGGATGATTTATGAGTTTGTATGCTTAATTTAAAAAAAATCGTTTCTAAGTCAGAGATATGTATTACAATGGATTAACCAAGAGTGGGTCGTACCCAAATTTGTTATGAAAAAAGTGAAAAACCCATTTTTGCAGTGGTGGCGGTTTTGCAAAAATGGGTTTTTCGCCATAACTCATTAATTTTTTAATAAACCATACCTGATCTTTTGGGGGCAGATGCTCATGGCTAATAAGCATAACATATATCAAATTCGGCAGAATCTAGTTTTATGTATATCTTATATAACTTAATGAGGTCCAAAAAAATATTTATATAGACTTAATTATAGATAGGGCATATACTATATAGTGTTTTAAACGCATATCAGATGAGAACTCTTAAATAACACATACTAGACACACTGAGCATTATCAATTACAGATCAATATAGGTTTTTGAGGGTATTAATGTATTAAGATGTCATATGCCATATGAGTATGAGAGTTTATAGCTGTGTATATATGAATATATTAAGTTCTGAGAGTGTCGAAATTATGAATATGAATTACATGTGTTTAGATAGGCATAATATGTGTGATGCATTTTAATATGTGTGAATATGTATATTCTGGATGTGAAAATGTAAATAAACAATATTTTAATAGAATAAGAATAAGAATTATCTCAGAAAGACCGGGAAGGGGGTCCTTTCTCAAGGTCAGGGCCCCCTTCTAGTCTTTCTGGTGCCAAAAGGAGTGGCTTTTGCCAGTATTGCCGCTCCTTCCGGCATCATCTTTGCATTTCGCAATTGTCGCGGCAAGTGCATTCTGGCACCACAGGTGCACTTGCCGCGACCTATAATTGCGAGTGTCTGCTGCTCAGCCCCGGATTCGCAGCAGACACTCGCAATGCGAAAAAAAGTTCGCCAGAAAGACCGGGAATGGGGTCCTTTCTCAAGGTCAGGGCCCCCTTCTGGTCTTTCTGGGCTGTATTTGTACTATGGAAGCTGAGTCTCGTGGAAAAAAGTCCGGAATCTAGAAGATCTCCCGAGACTCAGCAGTAGGGATTGTAAACGAAGCCCTAGCCTTTGCTATGGCCAGAGCCTATAGTTTGAGGTCTTTCAGGGCTGAGTTTTGATGAAAATCTCCATCATGATGGAGATAAGGTCAAAACTCGGCCCTGAGGATTGTAATTGCTGGCTCTAGCCATTGCTGAGGCCAGAGCTTCGTATTTTCTACTTCCCAGGGCCGGATTCCGCTCCTGCCGCCCGGGATAAGGGCGGCATTTGGGAAAACCGGCCCTGGGGAATGTAAGCGAAGCTCTGGCCTGTGCTAGGGCCAGAGCCTGTATCTGTATGTCTTTCAGGGCCGAGTTTCGACGAGAACATCCATCATCGACGAAACTCGGCCCTGGGGATTAAATGTGCAGGCTCTAGCCTCAGGAAAGGCCAGAGCTTCGTAGGGACATTCTCTCGGGACTGAGTTCCTCTCCGGCCGCCCCGAATCAGGGCGGTCTTTGAGGAAGCCGGCCCCGAGGATGGTATGCGAAGCTCTGGCTTTTCCTGAGGCCAGAGCTTGTAATTTTCATTCAAAGCCAAGTTCCTCTCGGATCGTGCCTAATGAGGACGACCGTCGAGGAACTTGGCTTTGAGGAGATGAATTGTGAGCTCTGGCCTCGATGAAAGCCAGAGTTTTTAAGGGAATGTTTTGATGGGATGAGCCTATGCTCAGTAAGCTCGTCCCATCAAAACATTCGTTTAAAAATTGAATTAAAAATTATCGTATGCATTGAAAAATTAAAACAATAAATATGAATAAGAATACTATATAATAAGAATATGATAAAATAAACATAAAATTGAATAAAAATTTCCAAAAAAAATTCAAAATTTGAAATTTGAAAGAAAAAATTACAATTTTGATATGAAAAATAGAGATTTGAAAAAATCTATATTCGAATAGTATGAGTATTTAGAATCTTAATGAGAAATAAAGTATATTAGAGGAAGTTTAGAAATATTTTGATATTGTAATATTAATATAATGAAGTATTCGAACAAAGGAGTTTTCAATTACAATATACTATGACAGTATATTGTAATTGTAAACTCCTTTGGAAAAACAAATTTCGAATGTGACATTCGTGCCACAAAGTGAAAGCTTTTCTCGAAAGGAGTTTACAAATGCAATATAATAGGATAGACTATTGCATTTGTAAACTCCTTTGGAAAAACAAATTTCGAATGTGACATTCGTGCCACAAAGTGAAAGCTTTTCTCGAAAGGAGTTTACAAATGCAATATAATAGGATAGACTATTGCATTTGTAAACTCCTTTGGAAAAACAAATTTCGAATGTGACATTCGTGCCACAAAGTGAAAGCTTTTCTCGAAAGGAGTTTACAAATGCAATATAATAGGATAGACTATTGCATTTGTAAACTCCTTTCGAGAAACAAATTTCGAATGTGACATTGAAAACAAAAACCGCACCAAATTCACGATTTGTGCCCATATTTGCAGGGTCTTATCACTGGACCCTGCAAATATGGGCACAATCCGAGAATGTTGCTTTCGATGTCGCATCGAAAACAAAAAGTGCACGTAATTCACGATTTGTGCCCATATTTGCAGGGTCTTATCACTAGACCCTGCAAATATGGGCACACTTCGAAAAATTACAATTCATTATTTGAATCAGATTTAATGTAATCATATATATTTGAAATAAACTAACACATATACTATACAACATCTGTACATATAATTTGGGAAAAAATGAAAAGAATGTGCGTGATGTTCTGTCTAAAACATAAATAGATAGCACATCACGCACACTCAAGACATAATAAAGACGTCCTATAAATATGAACGTCTTTACTATGACTTCACCCCGGGATAACCTCGATGCAAGGAAAAGTGGAGCAATCCACACAATTACTCCACAATTCAAGTTCATGTAAGGATAAAATATTAAATATTCTATCCTTACATGAACTATTCCTTGCTTCGAGGTTTTAGTTTCAGATTGTGCGTGCCATCCAATCCTAAGCACAAACGGATTGCATGGCATGCACATATATACCATAAGAATGATATCACACAAATTTTATTACCATAATACGATTTTTTTGGTTTAATAAGATGAGATTTAAAAAACTCAGCTATACTCATTTTGTTGTACAAAATATATATCAATCATATAAAAACCTAATAATATTATTCCATTTTCTGAAAATATTTTATATTTATTGAAATTCGTGAAATATCTTGATCAAATTTCATAATTCTCACAAAAACACATTGAATTCATATGAGCATAGTTATGTAAATATATGATATAGTAATAAAATTGTATATCTCAATTTCATTTCAAATCTGAATGTGATGCTCAAAGCATATAAGAGATAGAAACTTATTAATTGTGAAATATGTGGGTACTAGACAAGTGTATTTTATCTGTGATATTATCTCAAAATTTGATAAGATATCAAATAATAACTTACACAATATACTTCAAGACTCAAAAAATAATATAAAAGCAGAACCTTATAGATGAGTTATGATATATTGCCGTTTCAGTTTTTAATTTTATCCAATATTCGCAAAGTACCCATTTTTGCAGTAACCGCCGCCACTGCAAAGGGACGAACTTTAAATTGAATGGTCAATTTAAAGCAAGTATTCAATTTTTTGGTCAATTTAAAGCAATGAATGAGAAAAACTTTGAGCTTAGGGCTAATGAAGGTTTTTACAACGTAGATAGATAGACAAATGTATATGTCATCATTTCTATGAGTATGGTAGATTTCTATAAAAAGTGAGTGCAATATCACATTGCATTTCGAAACATGAGAGAAATAAGCATATATATACGTTATTACATATATATCTATATGCTATTCTATATTATTACAATGTTAAAATAAGAAAAGCTCTAAGAGTCTCATTTGAAATATAATCTATGTTATTTTTATATAACAATTATCAATGAGAATGTAAATTATATTTGATTAGACGATAAATGATGAATTGACTTAATTATTTATGATTAGACATGTGTGAATAGAAAAATTTGTTAACATTTATGAAAATAATGTGTTTTGATTGACATTACATTTGTGCTTAGTGAAATATTGCTATTATATTGCATTTGTATGTGTAAATTAGGAAAACTCGCACTTTTTCACTTGAATGTGATTCATTGAATTTCAATTCAAGAAAGGAGTTTACAAATGCAGAGTATTGTTATTTTACCCTGCATTTGTAAACTCCTTTCTCGAATATCTTCATTTCTTTTAATTATAAATATCACATTCTGTATAAAACTCCTCAAATATCCTCAATTTCCCATTACAATAATAAATAACCATTTTCTATATTTCTTAAATTTCTCTAATCCTTAATTTTCTTATCAAATTTGTTATTTTTTCAATAATTTTTAAAATTTTCTATTATTTTTGGAAATTTTTATTTAATTTTGTGAGAAATTTATTCAATTCTTATTATATAATAATATTATTCAAAATTATTGTTGTAATTTTTCAATGATTACGATAATTTTTAATTCAATTTTTAATCGAATGTTTTGATGGGACGAGCTTACTGATCATAGGCTCATCCCATCAAAACATTCCCTTAAAAACTCTGGCTTTCATCGAGGCCAGAGCTCACAATTCATCTCCTCAAAGCCAAGTTCCTCGACGGTCGTCCTCATTAGGCACGATCCGAGAGGAACTTGGCTCTTCATTAAAATCACAAGCTCTGGCCATTGCTAAGGCCAGAGCTTCGCAAACCATCCTCGGGGCCGGTTTCCTCAAAGACCGCCCTGATTCGGGGCGGCCGGAGAGGAATCCAGCCCCGAGAGAATGTCCATACGAAGCTCTGGCCTAAGCAGTGGCCAGAGCCTGCACAATTCATCCTCAGGGCCGAGTTTTGTGCTGATCGTCGATCATGTCGACGATCACGCAAAGACTCGGCCCTGAAAGACATACAAATACAGGCTCTGGCCCTAACAAAGGCCAGGGCTTCGCTTACAGTGCTCAGGAACGAGTTCCCTGAGATTGTCCAGATCACGGACACTTCTCAGCGGAACTCGCACCTGAGCAGCTTAAAATACGAAGCTCTGGCCTCAGCAGAGGTCAGAGCTTGCAAATACGATTCTTAAGGCCGAGCCTGAACGAGATCGTCCTTATGTTGGATGGTTTCATCGAGACTCGGCCCTAAAAGATAGAAATATCCAAGCTCTGACTCTACTAAGATCAGAGCCTGGAAATACAATCAAATGAGTTTATTGGGAAATCATTACAAAACAAAACCTAGAAAGGAACCCTTTCTCATGGTTAGGGTTGCTTTCTAGGCTTTATTGTAATGATTGGAGCGGCTTTTATCCATATTGCCGCTCCTTCCCGCATTGCATTTCAGTAACATTAAAAGCTGGGACAAGTGCAATTTAGATTGACAATTGCACTTGTCACAGCATATAATTGCGCATATATACTGCTTCTTTCATTAGAAGCAGTATATATGCGCAATGAGAGTGAGATTGCTGCAGAAAGTCGAGAAAAGGGCCCTTTCTCAAGGTTAGGACCCCTTTCTCGACTTTCTTGTCCTATAAAATCTTATATAATTCTCTTTTATTCTACCCTTTCCCCTTCACATGCTTATAAATGTCACTTTTTTATTTAATGGAGTGGGTTTTGCTAACTCCTTATCTACCCACTCCCAGCCCTATTTGAGTTTATGAACAAACTCAAATAGGGCTGATAAATAAAAAATAATATGATAAAGGTCGCCTATCTTTATTAGATAGGCGACCAAATTTCAAATTTCTCAGAAATACGATAAAATTATATAATAATGGCAGCCACATATTTACATGTGGCTGCCATTCGATATTTACCTTGCTTTAAGCTTGTTTTTTCAGGTGGCTTCAATGAATTTTGATGCCATCTGAAAAAACAAGTTTCAAGCAAGGTAAATCAAAAATTTACCAAATACTACATGCAAAAGTCTCTTGGCTTTTGTTTTTGAGTGCGACTGCCAAATTGTTTTGGTAGTCCCATTCAAAAACAAAAGCCAAGAGACTTTTACATGTATAAATATGACAAGCCTTCACAAACAAGGCTTGTCATATTAAAATTTACGAAAAATTTCTTACATTAAATTTAGAGCTCATATTATATAACAGACCAATACACACGCAACTACACATATATACATCACATATACTATACCTTAATATTTTATAACTCATACGCTCAAAAACCTTATACTTGTCGAATACTGAATCTGATTGAACTACTCATATGCTCATATAGACTCAACACATATAGAATATATAATAGCTCCCTATATAGAATGTGCGCCGCTTATATAAATATATCATTCCCCTATATTGATACAAATTATTCACAATACAAGTTCATCAAAGTGTGCTTTTTCATATTCTCTCATGTATATGTGATCTATAAGGTATATATTTTATCCTCATATAGTTTTTAAAGGTATAAAATGATTTTTTGGTTTTCGATGTCGTGAATAATCTGAGTTCAAAAAATAGATTTCCCTCATTCATATATAAAAAGATACCTTATATATAAGCGCTTCTACTATATTAAACACAAAGACCACAAGCTCCTGTATAAAAAGTTATAAGCAAAAAACGAACCGTCAGGTGGTGAAAGTCAGTTCACCTCGTATAGCCCCCCAGGGCTTCGCTTTAAATACTCAGGGCCGGCTTTCTCAAATGCCGTCCTGATCTAGGGCGGCAGGAGAGGAATCCGGCCCTGGGAACATCCAAATACGAAGCTCTGGCCCTAGCAAAGGCCAGGGCTTCGCTTTAAATCCACAGGGCCGGCTTCTCCAAATGCCGCCCTTATCCCGGGCGGCAGGAGAGGAATCCGGCCCTGAAAGACATACAAATACAGGCTCTGGCCCTAGCAAAGGCCAGGGCTTCGCTTTAAATACTCAGGGCCGGCTTTCTCAAATGCCGTCCTGATCTAGGGCGGCAGGAGAGGAATCCGGCCCTGAGAACATCCAAATACGAAGCTCTGGCCCTAGCAAAGGCCAGAGCCTACAAATACAATCCTCAGGGCCGATTTTGAGGGAAATCGTCCACATCATTGACGATCTCCTCTCATTTCGGCCCTGAAAGAAAAAAATACACAGGCTATGACCTCTGCTAAGGCCATAGCCTCGCTTACAATCTACTTTGCCGAATCTCGGGAGATCCTCCAAATCACGGCGCTTCTCCCTGAGATTCGGCAAAAGCATTTAAAATACAGCTACTGAAAGCCAAGAAGGGGGTCCTGACCTCGAGAAAGGGCCCCCTTCTTGGTCTTTCTGAGGAACTTTGGTTCGCATTGCGGGCGTCTGCTGCATCTTTGGACTGGAGCAGCAGACACTCGCAATTTTGGATCATCACAAGTGCATTTGTGATTGAAGAATGCACTTGCGATGACTTTGGTGCAATTTCGAGAGAATTCTCTATTGATCATGATAAGTGCACTATAGCATCATATGTGCACTTACCATGATCAATAGACTTATTCTCTCGCTGCATTCGCCGAAAGAACAAGAAGACATTCGCAATCACATCTCAACTTGAATAAAACTCTAATATTTCTTTATAATAGTACTCTACTCATTCATAAACTCACCAATAATATATCGTGACACAATTTTTATATTCATATTTCGATATTTGAATTAGTTATATAAGATGTCATACTATAAGTTGTGAGATATTCATATATTATATATATAATATTGTTATATGAAGGCTATATAATATGCGCATAAGAATATTTGATCTAAATATTGACTTTTGATAAATTTATAATGTGAATAACTTGGGTCCAAAAATATTTTCCATTCATTGCTACACGTTTAGATGCGCACATATATAGCGCATCTGCCCCTAAAAGATCATGTCTGAATATCAACCTTTGCCGCTGCATACTGTTCAAAAGGACAATCGTGGTATGGAAAAATTCACCTCACATGGTATCGTCTCCGTCAACATAGTACATGCCGTCAATGTAGAACAATTGTCCTTGGTTTACTGAGTATCCGTCCTTAGCAATTTAGTAGACCAATTCTCTATATTTCAATTGTTTTTCTTTTTTGAATTCTTGGCGGGGTATACATCGAAGACTTCCTTGTATTCTTTGTTGCACCTATTGTAATGCATGAAAAAGGGGTTCATATCATGTTTGCCACTTTACATTTGTAAACTAATTTTTTAAAGACTAAGATATAAATGCAAAGTTCCCGTATAAATCATTTTTTACCTTCAATACCAAATTGTTAATTCATTTGAAAAGAAAATAATTGTAATTAAAAATCACTTAATTATTCTTTATATTAAATAATTGATTCATCCATTTAGTATGTCCAAATTATTTTGATTATAAATACAAATAATAAAACTTGGAATATCTTTTAAAATTTTGAATAATATCCATTAAATAGCAATTTTATAAGACAGGTTTCTTCATTGAAAATTTCAAAAATTAAAAAAATGAGCTCATTTTTATCAGATCATTAATTATTTTCATTAATATTTGAATACTTTTCTTAAAAAATTTGAATGTATGCAGATTTTTTTGATTATTTATTTTAAAATGGAAGAAATTCAAAATCTGTTTGATAATCCAATGGATATTATTTATTTCCAACTCACTGGTATACTAGAAGATCAGGTTTTAAGAGTAATCCGAGAGAAATATGATATTTATATCAAGAATCGAAAAGTTTCACTTGCTTCATTATCAAAAGAATTACATATTGGTAAGAAAAAGCTCAAGAAGATATTTTCTGCTTTAAAATTCGAATTGAAACCACAAAGCAGACAGAAAAAAGAAACAACACCCGAAATACTTGAAAAAGTATTAACAACAAAAGTATGCTTCGATGTAGGTTACAAAAGAATTAAGGATTCATATTTTATTAGCGATAATTTACAAAATTTCCAAGATCAATATTTGTTTATACATCATAAAAAATCATATAAAAGCACGATAACGAATATGTAGCTCAATATAATAATCAAATCTGGCACGAGTAGGTGACAAAAGTGCATACTCTTAAATTAACCTTAAATGTTGATTTTTCGATATTTTCGGTATTAACCTTATTGTAAATTTTTCCGGTGATAAATTTATCACACTGAGGTTATTTTTCCGGTGAGATTTTTAACCTTGATTTAATGAAATTAATATATATAAATTTTATTATTTTTAATTTCGAATGAGTATAATAAAATATTTTTTTATATCGTCATAACTCTCATCACTGTTGTGATTCCAAATGCGATTATTAAGGTTCAAGTCGCTAATGTTTTGAATGAAGATAGAGCAGTAAGAATTCTTACAAGGGCAGGTAATCAGATTGTTGAGCAAAGAGCTTCAAAACACGATGAATGTTTGAAATTAATTCAACACATTTTGGAAATTGTCGAAAGCCGAAGGATTGAACCTAATGTCCTTATTCCATCTTTGAAGGCAATATTAAATTTGGCACAAAGAAGTTTAAAGGAAGAGTAAGCAAGATTAGATAATTTGGACTTTTTTTAAAATTAATGAATAAACAGTATATTTTTGAAGTGTAAGCTTATTTACCTGAAGCTATATTACTTAATATAACATTCAAAGTATTATTGCTATTTATTGGAGAACAAATTTATGTAATTTTCACATGAAAATTGATAAATTTGTATTTCCTTATGATAATCAACTTTTGTATTTGTAGAGAGTCTCCCTGCATGATATCAAGACTTGGCTATAAGTCTTTATCCATTTTTGAAAATTGTATTGTAAATTGTAAGAATTTCTGAATACTACTACTATAAAATATAATTGCTTATCTATGTATATTCTCCCTGCATGATATCAAGACTTGGCTATTAGTCTTTATCCATTTTTGAAAATTGTATTGTAAATTGTAAGAATTTCTGAATACTACTACTATAAAATATAATTGCTTATCTATGTATATTCTCCCTGCATGATATCAAGACTTGGCTATAAGTCTCTATTCATTATGAGTATGACCCCATTTTTTTTACAAAAAGTGCCGAATTGCAACTTTGTCCCAATCTCAATCTGGCACACAGATTTAAAGTACGTTAAAATTAATGATACAGAATTTTTAATTTGATTTCATTTATAAAAATTGATTATGATGTATTGCCTAAGAAGGAAATGAAATTTACATCGCATGCCTTTAGGCATGCAATCTCAAAAGTTGAATCAACTCCACATACAATCATTACCGACAACGGAACCGAATTTGGCGATAAAGAATTTCGGCAATTCTGTGTGGATCATAATATTCAGCATAATTCAACGCCGCCATACACACCTGAGGAAAATGGAAATGTGGAGAGAAATTGGCAAACTCTCTTCAAAACAAACCCAGGTGTAGACACGATTGAGTTTAAACCACATGTAATCAAAGAATACAATACGATATGGAAGCACAATTCATTAGAAAAAAATTTCGGAAGAAAATTAACTCCAGAACAAGCCCGGAATGAAGGACAAAAGTGGTAACAATTGTTCAAAAAAGAAGATAAAGATGTTGCATATAAATTGAAGTTAGTATACATATGTTGCGTACTGTGGCACTGCGCACCTACTTACCCATTATATGTGAATTTGACACTTTACAAAACCGTTAACGTACATTTTACAACACAAACGACAACACTAACTTAACCTTAAATATTTATAAAGCCGCCAACCACTTCACCTCACTACTGTAAAAAATAAACGTTCTCACTTACAAAAGTATTGCAACTCCTCCCATTGCTGTGCTTCACTAACGACTTCACTAACGACTTCACACGTATGAAAACATAGCACAAAAATAAATTTAGGTGAAGTGGTGAGATCTCACCTCTTTTTTCACCTGTTTTTTCACCCTGTTGAATTCATTGCTTTATAACTCTCTTCCTTTCTCCAACTCTTCTAACTTCTTCCTAAGTTCAGCAATGTTGTCCTCATGAAGTTTAATCTTTCTCAAAATTCCTTCTTTATCTAATGGTTGCTTTATCTTTCTAAACTGAACTCTACCATCCTTCATAGTATGAATGTAAAAACCTTCTGGAATAGTTCCTGATTTAATGTATTCTACCAAAAACTTTTGTTTCATTGCTTCAGTGATTTTATTTGTCATTTTACTCTAAGGTGAAGCTAGCACAGCGATAATGGATTTCATGACTTTTTAGTATTTCATGCAATCTTAACAGATAGCCTTACAAGTACTTCCAGTGTCCCTAGCTGTCCCTCCTTTTTATATAACTCCATGACATTTATAATCTCGCGAAACTTAACAGGTAGCATAACAGATTAAAATCAGATGAGGTTTTGAACCAAAATTTCTAAGCAACGTTGTCAAGGATTTTGAGGAACTAGGGACAAAGTGTGGCAAAGTCCAAGATTTAATTTATCTTCATCTGTTTCATCAGCTATCTCATCTAATATGCCAATATTTTATTCATAACTCGTGGCAAACCCACTAACTTTCATTATGTTCATCTGCATGCTTCATCTGATAGAAAGTATGACTTTCATTAACTCTGTGAGATAATGAAAACTACTAGGGACAGAGACCATGGCAAAGTTTATGACTTTCATTATTTCCAGAACTTAATGAAAACTACTAGGGACAGAGACCATGGCAAAGTTCATGATTTAATTTATTCTCTCACTAACAACAAACACAAACTCCAACACTAACATCAAGTACTAACTTCAGCACAAATGACAAACACTAACAACAAACACAAACTCCAACACTAACGACAAGTACTAACTTCAGCACAAATGACAAACACTAACAACAAACACAAACTCCAACACTAACGACAAAAATAAATGTCCTCACTTCTTAACAAAGTAATATGTGCTTCTTACACCACCATAGCTCAAACGTTTCTTTTCAAACATCGATTGAAACTTATTTTGAGCCATTGGCTTTAGTCTCTTTTTCTTCAAATACGCCAAGAAATCTTCTTCACATCTTTTCACCTCATAGCCTTCTTTAAACTCCTCCTTGTTAAGTTCTATGAAATCCTTTATAACATTCTTTGTTGCAATGGCTTCTTCACGAACGACATCGTGAACTATTTCATCATTGCATTCATGTATGACCTCCTCACTGTTCTCATGAACTATTTCAACACTGTTCTCATGAACGACCTCCTTACTGTCTTTCATAAGCGTTTCAAAGTCTCCTTTACTCATTACTTCAATCTCATGCTGTTCACAGTAGTACTTAAACTCACTGTATATGTCTTTGTTGTATGTTATATTGCTTCCCATGTACTCCATGAATTTTTCAAGCACTTCCTCATAATTCACTGTTTCTTTCTTTCCACGACCTTCTAATATCATACTTGCTTCGTAAATATAACTTCTTGCAGAACCGTCTCGCTTTCTACTTCTCTTCACAAATTCTCTCATCTTGCCGCCAAATACATTTGAACTACATGCAAAGAATTCATTCTCCTTCGCAAATTCTTTATATCTTCTGTAGCACTCTGTACAATTCCATCCGGATACAAACTTTTCATAGAACTCCTCGTAAAACATTTGGTAAGGTGTTTTGTTCATTTCTATGAGTTCTTGTTTAGCCCTGGTGAATGGTATCTTCCTTACATCAAATTCACTTAAATCTTTCTTCATGAAGTACGTCAGTAAGTTTGAATAAAACTCTTCATTAAAGCTTTCAATGAGATTTGAGAAATATTCGTAATTTCCTTTGGATCTGCTGCTTACGTCAATGACAACAAATCTTCTGTCGTCTTTGTCAATCTTTACTGAGATGAAGTTGTTAGATATCATGATGATATTACAAACATTCTCTATCTTTCTTACTGGCTGACACTTCTGATTTAAGTCCAACTGAGTCTCTGTTACTATTGACTTTAGTGCGTCGTGGTTCATGACCTTAGACGTATCGCATGAGCTTAGTTCATTGCATACGATGAGCTTCATGTTCTCAATAGCAGCATTGAATCTACCAACCACATTCTCTATTGCCGTTATATTATTGTTGGCGTACTTGCTAATGAGCTCGCATAGAACATTACTAAGTACATTCTTACCAGTTCCTTGCTTTCCTGTTAACAAAAGTACTGTTCCAGTCTTTCCACAAGGATTTTGAACGATGTAGGCGAACCAGTTCAAAACATACTCATAAAGCTCTTCATCCTCATTACATATGACATCGTGAACATGTTTCAAATATCCTTCAATAATGCTTTCATCTACTTCATTCAGTACCTCATACTCATATCCTCTGAAATAGCTGTAAATGTCATCTCTTTCGTCAAAGAATCTCATGCCTGACTTCATAAGATAGTTCTTGTTCTGACCCGCTTCATAAATCATCAGTGCGTTCACATCCTTCTCTTCAATACGTCCTACATAAACACTCTTCATGAGCTTATTGAATTCCTTGCTATCTACTGACACAAGTGTTGTTGTGTCTCGTATTCCATCATAATCTTTCACTAGATATGTCATACGTGCTCCGTCAATAACGACAACACATCTTCTTAAGTCATTTATAACACTAGCTATGTCAATACCTTCTTCACTCATGTACTTATTTCTCCTCAAGTCCTTTAGTGTGAAAGTGTCTCTAAGTTCTATTTCAAGCAATTCATTTACACATCCTTTGCAATACTTCTCTATAAAATATTTCTGTCGTTCTTTACTAAGTTTCTTAACAGCTCTGAAGAACCATGTGTTTTGACTCAAACATCCTTCACAACTTCTCTCATTCATTCCTAGTTCTTTCATGTCATTATCTTCAACCTCTATGGTCTCATTGACTAAGGTCAAAGGGTTCTTAGTCATTGCTGGTCTTATCTGAAACAATGTTTGTGCAACAGGTTTAACTAGTTCAGCAACGTCCTTCCTTAATATGAATAGCTGTTTCCACTCATCTTTGCTAACAGTTCTTTCATAACCACTGACAGTAATGATTTCATTTGCTGACCTTAGACACTTATGTTCTATCATTTGTATTGCTTTTGTGTAAGGCTTTCGTGAGCATAGGTTGTATATGTCATTCCTGCAATGTTCATTCATGCCAATAGTACTAAATCCTTTCTTTGCTGTTGAGTGCATAATATCCATTAGTTCCTGTGTTCGTATTGCTGTCTCATAAAATACAACAAGACCTTTGTCATCTATGACGTACTTACCGAAAACATTGCTTATATTCTTTAACCATGAAATAACATCCTCATTCATGCTGTCAAACATGAAGTAAGGTCTTACATACTCTTCACTTATAAGATACTCCACAAAATACTTGTTAAGCTCTATGTCCTCGTGAGCGATTTCATTAGGTTTGATATTAGTTCCTTTTGTCATTGCTGTCATGTACTTCACTCTCATAGTTCCTTTCAATAGCTTAAAAATACTTTATTGTTTCATAACTGCTCTAAATTCTGTTCAAAATTCGTACAACATAACTTTTTAACATTAGTGAAAGAACATGAGCGAAACAACAACATCTAACATTACAGAAGAAGTCAATGACAATGCCGATGAAAACATTACAGAAGGAGCTAGTGAAAATATTGACGAGTTCAGTGAGGAAGAAGATATTGAGGATGTCAATGAGAACGTTAGTGGGGAACAAACTCAATGGGAAACATTGAGAAATCATGAAGATTATGAGATTTGTACGACATATCCTTTTACTATTCGTCGAAAGAAAGACAAACATATTATGAGTGAATGCTTAAATAATTATGGTTATATTGTGCTTAGTTTAAACAACAAAATGTACTTAAAGCATAGAATTATTGCAGAACAGTGGATTGAAAATCCAAACAATTTGAAAGAAATAGACCATATAAATCATGATAGAACGGACAACAGAATCTCAAACCTTCGTTGGTGTTCTAGATCTGAAAACAATAGAAATAAAAGCAAGTATGGCGATATAGTTTATGAGTTCGTTGATGAAATATCTGACGAAGCTGTTGAAATAACAGATTATGGTAAGCATTCGTTTGAGTTCTACTACTATGTTGAGAATGAGGACGCATTCTATTATTATACAGGTCTTAACTATCGAAAACTTCATATAAACTTTACAAAAACAGGTGCTGCTTATGTTTGTATGATAGATACAGAAAACAAGAGTGTAATCTTATTCATAAACAAATTCAAACGCTTGTACGGCTTCATGTAGGACAAACATTATTTTTCAACACTAACGCCAACACGTAGGACAAACATTCATGACTAACATTACTGTATAACATAGACACTAACTTCATATAGAACCGAGCAACTTTCTAACTGTCGACATTCTTCCACTTGCTTCAAACACTAATGAACGTGTCAAAATGAGCGTAAAACACTTTGTCAAGACTTCTTCGTATATGTTTTGTCATGACTTTGTCAAGATTTCATCATAAATCTTTTGTCATAAGTTCTTCGTATATGTTTTGTCAAACTGCATCGAAACTAAACGTAAATGCTTTGTCATGATTTCTTCGTAAACACTTTGTCAAGATTTCTTCGTAAATGCTTTGTCATAACTTCATCGTAAATGTTTTGTCATAACTTCATCGTAAATGTTTTGTCATGACTTCATCGTAAATGATTTGTCAAACTGCATCGTAAATGCTTCATCGAACTTAAACGTAAATGTTTTGTCATGACTTCATCGTAAATGCTTCATCGAACTTAAACGTAAATGTTTTGTCAAGACTTCATCGTAAATGATTTGTCAAGACCTCATCGTAAATGATTTGTCATAACTTCTTCGTAAATGATTTGTCATAACTTCTTCGTAAATGATTTGTCAAGACCTCATCGTAAACACTTTGTCATGACTTCGTCGAACTTAAACGTAAACACTTTGTCAAAACTTCTTCGTAAACACTTTGTCATGACTTCTTCGTATATGTTTTGTCAAACTGCATCGAAACTAAACGTAAACACTTTGTCAAAACTTCATCGTAATGAACGTAAATGACCAAAAATAATTTTTAGGTGAAGAGGTGAGATATCACCTGTTTTTTCACCTAATTTTTCACCCTCGCCGCTTAGCGGCTCAGACCCTTTGGGTCTCGTGAATTTTCATGACTTTGTCATGATTTCATCGTATATGTTTTGTCAAGACTTTGTCATAACTTCTTCGTAAATGTTTTGTCAAGACTTTGTCATGACTTCATTGTAAATGTTTTGTCATAACTTCTTCGTAGATGCTTTGTCATGACTTCATCGTATATGTTTTGTCATAACTTCTTCGTAAATGTTTTGTCATAACTTCTTCGTAGATGCTTTGTCATGACTTCTTCGTAGATGCTTTGTCATAACTTCTTCGTAGATGTTTTGTCAAGACTTTGTCATAACTTCTTCGTAAATGTTTTGTCAAGACTTCTTCGTAAATGTTTTGTCATGACTTCATCGTAAATGTTTTGTCAAGATTTCATCGTATATGTTTTGTCATAACTTCTTCGTAAATGTTTTGTCATAACTTCTTCGTAAATGTTTTGTCAAGATTTCATCGTAAATGATTTGTCATGACTTCATCGTGTATGTTTTGTCATGACTTTGTCATAACTTCTTCGTAAATGTTTTGTCATAACTTCTTCGTAAATGTTTTATCAAGACTTCATTGTAAATGTTTTGTCAAGATTTCATCGTAAATGCTTTGTCATGACTTCTTCGTAAATGCTTTGTCATAACTTCTTCGTAGATGCTTTGTCATGATTTCATCGTATATGTTTTGTCAAGACTTTGTCATAACTTCTTCGTAAATGTTTTGTCAAGACTTCTTCGTAAATGTTTTGTCATGACTTCATCGTAAATGTTTTGTCATGACTTCTTCGTAAACACTTCATCGAACTTAAACGTAAACACTTTGTCAAGATTTCATCGTAAATGTTTTGTCATGACTTCATCGAACTTAAACGTAAACACTTTGTCAAGATTTCTTCGTAAATGCTTCATCGAACTTAAACGTAAACACTTTGTCATGACTTCATCGTAAATGATTTGTCAAGACTTTGTCAAGGTTTCATCGTAAATGCTTTGTCATGACTTCTTCGTAAATGCTTTGTCATGACTTCATTGTAAATGTTTTGTCAAGATTTCATCGTAAATGCTTTGTCATGACTTCTTCGTAAATGCTTTGTCATAACTTCTTCGTAGATGCTTTGTCATGATTTCATCGTATATGTTTTGTCAAGACTTTGTCATAACTTCTTCGTAAATGTTTTGTCAAGACTTCTTCGTAAATGTTTTGTCATGACTTCATCGTAAATGTTTTGTCATGACTTCTTCGTAAACACTTCATCGAACTTAAACGTAAACACTTTGTCAAGATTTCATCGTAAATGTTTTGTCAAGACTTTGTCAAGGTTTCATCGTAAATGATTTGTCAAGATTTCATCGTAAATGCTTCATCGAACTTAAACGTAAACACTTTGTCATGACTTCATCGTAAATGATTTGTCAAGACTTTGTCAAGGTTTCATCGTAAATGATTTGTCAAGATTTCATCGTAAATGATTTGTCATGACTTCTTCGTAAATGCTTTGTCATAACTTCTTCGTAGATGCTTTGTCATGATTTCATCGTAAATGATTTGTCATGATTTCATCGTAAATGTTTTGTCAAGACTTTGTCTGATTTACATCTAATGAAAAAGTTTAGAAGAATTTTCTTATTCTTTCTGGCATATTTTTGTCTTTCCAGTACTCCCGCTCTAATGGTCCCAGATGTGTTGGCTTCGACTCTCTCAAGTTCTTAGATGGTATAACATCTTCAACACCTCCTTCATAAGTCTTGACAAAGTCTTGACAAATCATTTACGATGAAATCTTGACAAAGTCTTGACAAAACATTTACGATGAAATCATGACAAATCATTTACGATGAAATCTTGACAAATCATTTACGATGAAACCTTGACAAAGTCTTGACAAATCATTTACGATGAAGTCATGACAAAGTGTTTACGTTTAAGTTCGATGAAGCATTTACGATGAAATCTTGACAAAGTGTTTACGTTTAAGTTCGATGAAGTGTTTACGAAGAAGTCATGACAAAACATTTACGATGAAGTCATGAAAATTCATGAGGGTGAAAAAACAGGTGAAAAAAGAGGTGATATCTCACCTCTTCACCTAAAAATTATTTTTGGTCATTTACGATGAAACCTTGACAAAGCATTTACGATGAAATCTTGACGAAGTCTTGACAAAACATTTACGATGAAATCATGACAAAGTGTTTACGTTTAAGTTCGATGAAGCATTTACGAAGAAATCTTGACAAATCATTTACGTTTAAGTTCGATGAAGTCTTGACAAATCATTTACGATGAAATCTTGACAAAGTCTTGACAAAACATTTACGATGAAATCATGACAAATCATTTACGATGAAACCTTGACAAAACATTTACGAAGAAGTTATGCCAAAACATATACGATGAAATCATGACAAAGCATCTACGAAGAAGTTATGACAAAGTGTTTACGTTTAAGTTCGATGAAGCATTTACGATGAAATCATGACAAAGCATCAACGAAGAAGTTATGACAAAGCATCTACGATGAAATCTTGACAAAACATATACGATGAAGTCATGACAAATCATTTACGATGAAATCTTGACAAAACATATACGATGAAGTCATGACAAAACATATACGATGAAGTCATGACAAAACATTTACGAAGAAGTTATGACAAAACATATACGATGAAGTCATGACAAAGCATCTACGAAGAAGTTATGACAAAACATTTACGAAGAAGTTATGACAAAGCATCTACGATGAAATCTTGACAAAACATATACGATGAAGTCATGACAAAACATATACGATGAAGTCATGACAAAACATATACGAAGAAGTTATGACAAAACATATACGATGAAGTCATGACAAAGCATCTACGAAGAAGTTATGACAAAACATTTACGAAGAAGTTATGACAAAGCATCTACGATGAAATCTTGACAAAACATATACGATGAAGTCATGACAAAACATATACGATGAAGTCATGACAAAACATATACGAAGAAGTTATGACAAAACATATACGATGAAGTCATGACAAAGTCTTGACAAAACATATACGATGAAATCATGACAAAGTCATGAAAATTCACGAGACCCAAAGGGTCTGAGCCGCTAAGCGGCGAGGGTGAAAAATTAGGTGAAAAAACAGGTGATATCTCACCTCTTCACCTAAAAATTATTTTTGGTCATTTACGTTCATTACGATGAAGTTTTGACAAAGTGTTTACGTTTAGTTTCGATGCAGTTTGACAAAACATATACGAAGAAGTCATGACAAAGTGTTTACGAAGAAGTTTTGACAAAGTGTTTACGTTTAAGTTCGACGAAGTCATGACAAAGTGTTTACGATGAGGTCTTGACAAATCATTTACGAAGAAGTTATGACAAATCATTTACGAAGAAGTTATGACAAAGTGTTTACGATGAGGTCTTGACAAATCATTTACGAAGAAGTTATGACAAAACATATACGAAGAAGTCATGACAAAGTGTTTACGAAGAAGTTATGACAAATCATTTACGAAGAAGTTATGACAAATCATTTACGATGAGGTCTTGACAAATCATTTACGATGAAGTCTTGACAAAACATTTACGTTTAAGTTCGATGAAGCATTTACGATGAAGTCATGACAAAACATTTACGTTTAAGTTCGATGAAGCATTTACGATGCAGTTTGACAAATCATTTACGATGAAGTCATGACAAAACATTTACGATGAAGTTATGACAAAACATTTACGATGAAGTTATGACAAAGCATTTACGAAGAAATCTTGACAAAGTGTTTACGAAGAAATCATGACAAAGCATTTACGTTTAGTTTCGATGCAGTTTGACAAAACATATACGAAGAACTTATGACAAAAGATTTATGATGAAATCTTGACAAAGTCATGACAAAACATTTACGAAGAAGTCATGACAAAACATATACGAAGAAGTCTTGACAAAGTGTTTTACGCTCATTTTGACACGTTCATTAGTGTTTGAAGCAAGTGGAAGAATGTCGACAGTTAGAAAGTTGCTCGGTTCTATATGAAGTTAGTGTCTATGTTATACAGTAATGTTAGTCATGAATGTTTGTCCTACGTGTTGGCGTTAGTGTTGAAAAATAATGTTTGTCCTACATGAAGCCGTACAAGCGTTTGAATTTGTTTATGAATAAGATTACACTCTTGTTTTCTGTATCTATCATACAAACATAAGCAGCACCTGTTTTTGTAAAGTTTATGAAGTTTTCGATAGTTAAGACCTGTATAATAATAGAATGCGTCCTCATTCTCAACATAGTAGTAGAACTCAAACGAATGCCTACCATAATCTGTTAATTCAACAGCTTCTTCAGAAATTTCATCAACGAACTCATAAACTATATCGCCATACTTGCTTTATTTCTATTGTTTTCAGATCTAGAACACCAACGAAGGTTTGAGATTCTGTTGTCCGTTCTATCATGATTTATATGGTCTATTTCTTTCAAATTGTTTGGATTTTCAATCCACTGTTCTGCAATAATTCTATGCTTTAAGTACATTTGTTGTTTAAACTAAGCACAATATAACCATAATTATTTAAGCATTCACTCATAATATGTTTGTCTTTCTTTCGACGAATAGTAAAAGGATATTCGTACAAATCTCATAATCTTCATGATTTCTCAATGTTTCCATTGAGTTTGTTCCCCACTAACGTTCTCATTGACATCCTCAATATCTTCTTCCTCACTGAACTCGTCAATATTTTCACTAGCTCCTTCTGTAATGTTTTCATCGGCATTGTCATTGACTTCTTCTGTAATGTTAGATGTTGTTGTTTCGCTCATGTTCTTTCACTAATGTTAAAAAGTTATGTTGTACGAGTTTTGAACAGAATTTAGAGCAGTTATGAAACAATAAAGTATTTTTAAGCTATTGAAAGGAACTATGAGAGTGAAGTACATGACAGCAATGACAAAAGGAACTAATATCAAACCTAATGAAATCGCTCACGAGGACATAGAGCTTAACAAGTATTTGTGGAGTATCTTATAAGTGAAGAGTATGTAAGACCTACTTCATGTTTGACAGCATGAATGAGGATGTTATTTCATGGTTAAAGAATATAAGCAATGTTTTCGGTAAGTACGTCATAGATGACAAAGGTCTTGTTGTATTTTATGAGACAGCAATACGAACACAGGAACTAATGGATATTATGCACTCAACAGCAAAGAAAGGATTTAGTACTATTGGTATGAATGAACATTGCAGGAATGACATATACAACCTATGCTCACGAAAGCCTTACACAAAAGCAATACAAATGATAGAACATAAGTGTCTAAGGTCAGTAAATGAAATCATTACTGTCAGTGGTTTATGAAAGAACTGTTAGCAAAGATGAGTGGAAACAGCTATTCATATTAAGGAAGGACGTTGCTGAACTAGTTAAACCTGTTGCACAAACATTGTTTCAGATAAGACCAGCAATGACTAAGAACCCTTTGACCTTAGTCAATGAGACCATAGAGGTTGAAGATAATGACATGAAAGAACTAGGAATGAATGAGAGAAGTTGTGAAGGATGTTTGAGTCAAAACACATGGTTCTTCAGAGCTGTTAAGAAACTTAGTAAAGAACGACAGAAATATTTATAGAGAAGTATTGCAAAGGATGTGTAAATGAATTGCTTGAAATAGAACTTAGAGACACTTTCACACTAAAGGACTTGAGGAGAAATAAGTACATGAGTGAAGAAGGTATTGACATAGCTAGTGTTATAAATGACTTAAGAAGATGTGTTGTCGTTATTGACGGAGCACGTATGACATATCTAGTGAAAGATTATGATGGAATACGAGACACAACAACACTTGTGTCAGTAGATAGCAAGGAATTCAATAAGCTCATGAAGAGTGTTTATGTAGGACGTATTGAAGAGAAGGATGTGAACGCACTGATGATTTATGAAGCGGGTCAGAACAAGAACTATCTTATGAAGTCAGGCATGAGATTCTTTGACGAAAGAGATGACATTTACAGCTATTTCAGAGGATATGAGTATGAGGTACTGAAATGAAGTAGATGAATGCATTATTGAAGGATATTTGAAACATGTTCACGATGTCATATGTAATGAGGATGAAGAGCTTTATGAGTATGTTTTGAACTGGTTCGCCTACATCGTTCAAAATCCTTGTGGAAAGACTGGAACAGTACTTTTGTTAACAGGAAAGCAAGGAACTGGTAAGAATGTACTTAGTAATGTTCTATGCGAGCTCATTAGCAAGTACGCCAACAATAATATAACGGCAATAGAGAATGTGGTTGGTAGATTCAATGCTGCTATTGAGAACATGAAGCTCATCGTATGCAATGAACTAAGCTCATGCGATACGTCTAAGGTCATGAACCACGACACTAAAGTCAATAGTAACAGAGACTCAGTTGGACTTAAATCAGAAGTGTCAGCCAGTAAGAAAGATAGAGAATGTTTGTAATATATCATGATATCTAACAACTTCATCTCAGTAAAGATTGACAAAGACGACAGAAGATTTGTTGTCATTGACGTAAGCAGCAGATCCAAAGGAAATTACGAATATTTCTCAAATCTCATTGAAAGCTTTAATGAAGAGTTTTATTCAAACTTACTGACGTACTTCATGAAGAAAGATTTAAGTGAATTTGATGTAAGGAAGATACCATTCACCAGGGCTAAACAAGAACTCATCGAAATGAACAAAACACCTTACCAAATGTTTTACGAGGAGTTCTATGAAAAGTTTGTATCCGGATGGAATTGTACAGAGTGCTACAGAAGATATAAAGAATTTGCGAAGGAGAATGAATTCTTTGCATGTAGTTCAAATGTATTTGGCGGCAAGATGAGAGAATTTGTGAAGAGAAGTAGAAAGCGAGACGGTTCTGCAAGAAGTTATATTTACGAAGCAAGTATGATATAGGGTGTCCAAAGGTGTGTTTAGCACAAACCTGAATACTGCGAATAGAAATAAACAAGTTACATATATATAAAGTTTATTTAAATATAATCACCATTGGATTCAATCACGCGTTCGCAGCGATCGATCCAGGCTTGAAAGACACGCTTTAAATCATCATGAGAAAATTGCTCAAATTGCTCTCTTACAAAATTTTCAAGATCATCTGGACTCGCGAATTCGCGTCCTTCAGCTCTCTTTTTTAGCGTGCCGAATAAATAAAAGTCAGAGGGTGCAATATCAGGTGAATAAATTGGGTTTGGAACAACTTTGACATTGTTTTCCACCAAGTAATTCATTACCTTATGACTTTTGTGAACTCTTGAATTATCAAAATGAATTGCAAACTTTTGTTTTTGTTGTTTGGATTTCTCAAACTCATCAGAATTGATAATTTGAGTAAGAACATTGTCAATTAGATACTGAGCATTCATCGTATTAGGTTTTTGAAGAATATCAATTGCGATGATGCCATTCACGCCCCAAAAAACCGACAACATCATCATTGGTGTGTCAATTTTTTTCTTCGGGAATGTTTGCGGATTTTCATCCTTCGGGATCCACATGATTTTGGCTTCTGTTGCATATTGAACCAAGACTCGTCCCCTGTTACTAAAAAGCGAAACTTCTTGGATTGATACGCACCCAATATAGAGAGAAGCTCTTTCGAAGATTGGACTCTAGATTTTTTTTGAACTGAATTAAGGTTGTGCGGAACCCAACGTGTATACGCTAGTTTGTAGTTCAAATAATTGTGCAGATAATAACTGACTGTTGTACGTGGTATCTTTGTCATCTCCTCTATCCTTCTGAGTGATGCTCTTGGTCTTCATCTAGCGCTTGAAGAATTGCTTTGATTTTCTCTTTGATCCGGCGATTTTTTGTCAATTTTTATGATGGGCGCCTTTTGTTCATGAAGTGATACACATCCTAACATGATACGTTACAGTGGAATAGCTAGGAGCATCCATACCGAAGCATTTTACCAATGTCTCGTAAGATTTTTTTTACAGTCTTTTGCATTTTTTGCAAGAGCGAGGATGTTTTCTTTATGATTCATTAAAAAAATGAAAAAATCCCGCCAAAATTTCCCGCGAAACCGCCTCTTGTCTCAAAATTCATTTTTATCCCGGCATGGCGCCAAAATACAACATACTCATCATATACATATATTCATATTTTTTATTATATATTTATAATCAGCATATATCTCCTTTAATAGTCTCATATAGAGCGCTGTGCTAAACGCACCTTTGGACACCCTATATTAGAAGGTCGTGGAAAGAAAGAAACAGTGAATTATGAGGAAGTGCTTGAAAAATTCATGGAGTACATGGGAAGCAATATAACATACAACAAAGACATATACAGTGAGTTTAAGTACTACTGTGAAAAGCATGAGATTGAAGTAATGAGTAAAGGAGACTTTGAACGCTTATGAAAGACAGTAAGGAGGTCGTTCATGAGAACAGTGTTGAAATAGTTCATGAGAACAGTGAAGGAGGTTCATACTGTGAATGCAATGATGAAATAGTTCACGATGTCGTTCGTGAAGAAGCCATTGCAACAAAGAATGTTATAAAGGATTTCATAGAACTTAACAAGGAGGATTTAAAGAAGGCTATGAGGTGAAAAGATGTGAAGAAGATTTCTTGGCGTATTTGAAGAAAAAGGACTAAAGCCAATGGCTCAAAATAAGTTTCAATCGATGTTTGAAAAGAAACGTTTGAGCTATGGGTGGTGTAAGAAGCACATATTACTTTGTTAAGAAGTGAGGACATTTATTTTTGTCGTTAGTGTTGGAGTTTGTGTTTGTTGTTAGTGTTTGTCATTTGTGCTGAAGTTAGTACTTGTCGTTAGTGTTGGAGTTTGTTTGTTGTTAGTTTTGTCATTTTGCTGAAGTTGTACTTGATGTTAGTGTTGGAGTTTTGTGTTTGTTGTTAGAGAGAAATAAATTATACATCATGAACTTTGCATTGGTCTCTGTCCCTAGTAGTTTTCATTAAGTTCTGGAAATAATGAAAGTCATAACTTTGCATGGTCTCTGTCCCTAGTAGTTTTCATTATCTCACAGAGTTAATGAAAGTCATACTTTCTATCAGATGAAGCATGCAGATGAACATAATGAAAGTTAGTGGGTTTGCCACGAGTTATGAATAAAATATTGGCATATTAGATGAGATAGCTGATGAAACAGATGAAGATAAATTAAATCTTGGACTTTGCCACACTCTGTCCCTAGTTCCTCAAAATCCTTGACAACGTTGCTTAGAAATTTTGGTTCAAAACCTCATCTGATTTTAATCTGTTATGCTACCTGTTAAGTTTCGCGAGATTATAAATGTCATGGAGTTATATAAAAAGGAGGGACAGCTAGGGACACTGGAAGTACTTGTAAGGCTATCTGTTAAGATTGCATGAAATACTAAAAAGTCATGAAATCCATTATCGCTGTGCTAGCTTCACCTTAGAGTAAAATGACAAATAAAATCACTGAAGCAATGAAACAAAAGTTTTTGGTAGAATACATTAAATCAGGAACTATTCCAGAAGGTTTTTACATTCATACTATGAAGGATAGTAGAGTTCAGTTTAGAAAGATAAAGCAACCATTAGATAAAGAAGGAATTTTGAGAAAGATTAAACTTCATGAGGACAACATTGCTGAACTTAAGAAGAAGTTAGAAGAGTTGGAGAAAGGAAGAGAGTTATAAAGCAATGAATTCAACAGGGTGAAAAAACAGGTGAAAAAAGAGGTGAGATCTCACCACTTCACCTAAATTTATTTTTGTGCTATGTTTTCATACGTGTGAAGTCGTTAGTGAAGCACAGCAATGGGAGGAGTTGCAATACTTTTGTAAGTGAGAACGTTTATTTTTTACAGTAGTGAGGTGAAGTGGTTGGCGGCTTTATAAATATTTAAGGTTAAGTTAGTGTTGTCGTTTGTGTTGTAAAATGTACGTTAACGGTTTTGTAAAGTGTCAAATTCACATATAATGGGTAAGTAGGTGCGCAGTGCCACAGTACGCAACATATGTATACTAACTATTGATATGAAATAAAAATTTTATGTTTTAAAAAAAGTATCTGGAAGATATAGTTTGGACCATAGCTCTACAACTGCCATGTTATCATTCCAATTCTAATTCTGAAAAAATAAAATCATTTATATTGTATTAATTAAATAATTATTAGATATTAATATATTTTTGGTTTACATGTCAAATTGTTTCGCATTAACTCCATGTTTGCAAATTTTTCATATAAGATTATGAGACTGCAAGGCGAAGACTCGAAGTCAACACTTCGCAGTCTCATATTCTCATACAAAAACTAAATATCATAAAAAATATTTATAAAACTGTCATAAGTTTGGAAGCCTCATAATAGCTATTGGAGGCTATGAGATATTGATCATATATCCGTGCCTTATAGCCTCCAATTCCGTTTTTCGCAAGCAAAAACTCAATTATGCTATTAAAATCCGACATTGTAAAAAGTGACACTTGTAAACCTTACCTCTTTTACACGCAAAACACTACTAGGTATTTTTAAATCTGAGAATGCCAAATGATTTATTTCGACATATAGAATCAGAATATTACAGAAAAATTGCGATTTAATAAGGAATCTATATGAAAACGCTCACATAATCTGCATATAGATCTAATAATATTATCGAATAGTGTAATTCATAATGTACTTAAATCTCTAACAAAATTTGAAGAAAAAGGTAAAATTTCTATTCAAAAAAGCCTTTGAGGTCAGGAAAAGAGATAAGGAAAGATGATAGTCACTGCTGCTGAAGCATTTAATTTTATTAATGATAATCAATGTAGTGATGCGAAAAATTCCCAAACATATGGGGCTTCTCATATCCCATCCCCTATCGTTTCCCCAATTCAATTTTTTTGGAATTTTATTTTTTTCCCGCCCATTTGAATTAAAAATGGGCGATTTTCGTTAATGTGATTGAAATATCATAAAATTAATACGTATTTTAGCTAATAATTCTATTTTTATACAATATTCTCTCATTAAATCAACAATTTTTTCTAATTTTAATTTTTAATTTTTAATTTTTAATTTCTTCATAATTTTAGCGATTTATGCTCATTATTAGCAAATAAATAATATATATAATATACTTATTTCATTTTATTCAGATAGGTCTTTGGGATTGGGATACCTTGTCCAAATTCAGAGGAAGTTTGAGAGGTTGGGATGGAGTAGCCCATATTCAATTATCCCAAGTGTACTCCACGAATTTAAAATTATATTATATTATTGACGACATATCTAAATTTATAGATAAAAATTTCAATGCGTACACAATTTTTTTTGAGAAAATTCTTTTTTTACTTATTTTCATTCATAAAAGCTCACGTGAACTTAATTAACAACTGAGACATTTCCTATGAAATCATTTAATGCCGTCAAAATAGACATGTCTAAGCTGTTTTGAGTGACTTTCGCTCGATGTCTGATATTGCATCAGACATCGAGCGAAAGTCTCTCAGATTGGCTACACATCCATACGATCAATACTAGAGCTACGAATTACAAGCCTGTTTGGGCGATTTTTGGCCGAGTTCTGATTTTTCATTAGATCTCGAGCGAAAGTCTCTCAAATTGGCGGCAAACCCAAATTTTAGCTAAAAGTGACAGGGAAAAAAACGTTTAGTATTAAAAAAAAGACTGATGAGAGCTTCGTTCGAAATATAGAGGGAACTGAGAATGCGCAACCATTCTCAGGGAATATTGGATGCTATTCCCGTTCCCTCTGTATGGAAAATTGAGGTTTTCAAAGGGAGTTAAAATAATATCAAATT
The DNA here is from genome assembly GCF_026262505.1 of Trichomonas vaginalis G3. Taxonomy (NCBI): domain Eukaryota; phylum Parabasalia; order Trichomonadida; family Trichomonadidae; genus Trichomonas; species Trichomonas vaginalis. The sequence goes on along the minus strand of NC_067206.1, from coordinate 23,315,446 downwards.
TATACTAATTTACTTCAAAATACAAAAGTATTTGACAGCTAAAATTAGTTACTTTAGCAAGCCTATCAATACCCTTTTACGATTATTGCTACTTTTTCGAAATAAAAAGTAAAAACAAATTTATACTAATTTACTTAAAATACAAAAGTATTTGACAGCTAAAATTAGTTACTTTAGCAAGCCTATCAATACCCTTTTACGATTATTGCAACTTTTTCGAAATAAAATAAATTTTATTATCAAAAACTTTTTTTTCTTAGTAAAAATAAACGAAATTTTTTACCTTATGAACTTTTGATGGAATATGCAAATTTAAAATAATAAAGAAAGCCGCGAGCGAATCGAGCGGCTTAGGTCTAAGATTTTGATTCAAATCTTTGCTTATATTCCTTAAATTCTTTATGAAACTCGCAACAGTTCCATAAAAAATTTTAAATTCTAAACTGTCGAAATTACCGATCGGTAATCACACCCTTCACGGGTGTGTCACTTTTAGCTAAAATTACCCCTACTCCTCAAATTGGCTGCCAGTTCATAAGAGTGAAACTCTAGCTACAAATTAGAAGCTTGCTTGAGAGACTCTCGCTCGCGTTGGGATCTGCATCAGAACTCGAGCGAAAGCCTCTCAAAGTGGTAAGACCTGCTCATTGTTGAACAGGAGCTGCGTAATGTGTTCGAGTAGAGTAAGGCTCTTCTAAGATCTTCCCTTGTGATTGGAAGAAATTAGAAGAGCCTCACTCTACTATTTTGTAATTGTATGCCCTGGCCTTTGAGTGACCAGGGCTGCGTAATGTGTTCGAGTAGAGTAAGGCTCTTCTAAGATCTTCCCTTGTGATTGGAAGAAATTAGAAGAGCCTCACTCTACTATTTTGTAATTGTATGCCCTGGCCTTTGAGTGACCAGGGCTGCGTAATGTGTTCGAGTAGAGTAAGGAGTTAGTATACAAGTCTTGGGTACTGTGGCACTGCGTTCCACCTTACCCAATACTTGTGAATTTGACACTTTACAAAACCACTAACGTATATTTTACAACACAAACGACAACACTAACTTAACCTTAAATATTTACAAAGCCGCCAACCACTTCACCTCACTAACATTTTCGCTAACGACTTCACTAATGAAAAAATAAACGTTCTCACTAACGTTCCCACTAATATTCTCATTTACAAAAGTATTGCAGCGCTTCCCATTGCTGTGCTTCACACAATAGTTCATATTCTTCAGTATCGCTGCTGTCACTCCAATCGTCAGAGTCAAAATCACTGTCAAAATAAATGTATGTAAGTTTTGACAAAGCTAATGAAACACGCTTACCGTTTGTATCTATTGCTTTTATATATCTCCCATTATGTTTGTTGTCGTAAACGCTCAAACTAACTTTACCCTTTCTCCCTCGTATCTGATAGAATGTATTTTCACGAGGAACGAAGAACAAATTCTTGAACTCATGACCGTTGTAGTTTGTTATCTCAATAGTTTTCGTCATTTATATAAAAATAAAATAAAAAATAAACTTAAAAATTAATGATATCACCACTCCCACACGTATGAAAACATAGCACAAAAATAAATTTAGGTGAAGAGGTGAGATTTCACCTCTTTTTTCACCTGTTTTTTCACCCACTTGAATTCATTACTTTATAACTCTCTTCCTTTCTCCAACTCTTCTAACTTCTTCTTAAGTTCAGCAATGTTGTCCTCATGAAGTTTAATCTTCCTTAATATACCTTCTCTATCTAATGGTTGCTTTATCTTTCTAAACTGAACTCTACCATCCTTCATAGTATGAACGTAAAAACCTTCTGGAATAGTTCCTGATTTAATGTATTCTACCAAAAATTTTTGTTTCATTGCTTCAGTGACTTTAGTCGTCATTTCAATCAAATAAAAATTTTAATATTAAATAAAAATAACGTTATTTTTTCAGTAAGGAAACGCAGGAGTTTTACGATTTATTTGAGGCGTGGGTTCTGGTTTAAATGTTGGAGTCGGTTTAGGAGTTGACTTTTGAACAGGAGTTTGTACTTTCATAGGTTCAGGAGTCATTGAAGGTGTTGTTTGTGAAGGTGTTGTTTGTGATGATGTTGGAGTTTGTTTAACTTCAGCTACTTCAGTATTATTTATAACATTTGCTTTATTTCTTTTCAACATCATAACTGCTCCTGCTGTAGCTAGCAAACCTAGTGGGAGACCATATTTTATATAAGGACTTGACCAAATGCTATTTTTGACAGGAGCTGGTGGAACACCTAACCTTGGTGAGACTGCTCTTTGCCATTGTGCAGCTCGTAAGAAATATTCAATAGGTGCTCCATAATCGTTTGGTAAAGTTTGTTTCATAGATGGTGAAGGTTCACGAGAGCTTGATGAAGAACTCATTTATAAGCTTTAAAAATAAACGTTCATCCTTTATTCCTCACTGTCGTCCGTAGCTAAGTTATAGTCATCTAATCTTATTATTGGGATTCCATTAGCACGCACCTGAATGGCAAAGCAACAATCCCTCATAAATCCAATAAGTGGCTTTGGTACGTTTTCAGTTGCTAGTTCAATAGGTCCTTTAACAGACAATTTGTATGTTATTGGAGCAGTAGATGTTTGACCTTGCTGGAAGCAAAAGTCTACTTCTGTTGGAAAACCACATAAGAAATGTGTGTTGTCATAGCTATCCCATTTATGTTCCACACTACCATCATCCACCAATGACCTCATAACATCTTCATTAAATCCAATCATATCATTGTTTGTATTGCAGGCGTTCGCAACCATTTCATAAAATACAGGTCCATATGATTTTTCAGGTTCTGCAGGTATATTTCCATAAGCTCCCATGGAAAGCTGAAGATATTTAAACTTAGGGTTCTCAAAATTAACATAATAGTTGTCTTTCTTTCTAAATAGTGCCCAAATACTTTTAACATTAATAGGCGTATAAGCTGCTGTAAATGTTGCACTTGAACTATCTGTATTCTTTGAGAATGAACCGTCCATAGGAATCCAATCCATAACTTTAACAGGAAAACATAAAGCCTCGTTTGTATAATGTTCTACAAGTTCTGTATAAATGTTAGGGTCTAAAGAGAATGACTTTGGATGAATGAAACATTCATTAAAATCCATCTTTGTTCGAAATAGTTGCTGGTTACAGTTGTAATAGTAACTGTTCCACTAGCTTCTACTGCCTTCGTTATCATAGTGAATGGTTCATTCCATGGAACAAATTTATTTGTCGGTGGATTTGAATCTGAAGCAAATGCAACTTTAAGAGTTGGATTGAAAGCAATGATATCATTTACAGATATAGATGTGCATTGTAAGGCGTCGCTACTGAACTTTACTTTAAGCTGAATGTTTCCTGCAAAAGCTGGAATAAATCGAATAGCTTCTAATGGAAGGAATCTTCTAACAGGAATTCTTAAACGAAGCTTAAAATCAAATGATTTTCCTGCTGTAATTGGACCACTAACAATTTGTCCTGTTCTGCATGTTCCCGAATGACTCCATACATCTTCATGTCGAGTCTTTGAGAAAACATCTACTTTCTTTATTTGTTCGGTAGTTTGTGAGTTTGAAGTTATATATGCTTCTTCTCTTGCGTTGTCTTGAGAATATACGATACGACCATTTGCAAGGATTTGATATCCAGCAACTGCATAGAAAGCGTCATCGAAACCAATCCAAAATCCTGGTGGGTTTGTTTTATTGGAACCTGAACCAATTTCTTTATCTAAATAAATTGACCTTCCATTTTATACGTAATGAATGTATTGTAAAGGTCCAACATATTTTCACCAGGAGGTGAGAGATTGAATGTTACCCATGTGTTATCTTTAGCAGTTCCAGGTTGTGATGGAATCTTTGCGTCAGAATATTTTCTATTAGTGTCACCAATTTGAACTGCATTGTCTATGATATCGAAATATGAGCGAATCTGATGAATATGCTCTGCTGGAGTAAATTCGTTTAGCTGTTCGTTCTGCATGTATTTACTTCAGATAAAAATATCTATTTACTTCATTATTCTCACTCTTCTTCTTGGCATTCGTGGTGGAAGTTGTTTCTTGACATTTTCAATGAACTGTACATTCTCTTTTGTCTCAACTTCTTTCACTGGCGGGTCAGGGTTCTTTGACTCGGTTTGCTTTTCAATGAAATTCACGAACTTTGCAATAAGCTCTTGGTTCGTTATTGAAAGACATCTGGCTTCTTTTCTTCTTGTTCTATTGACTTTTCAGTTTGAACAGAAGGTTTTATATGGGCTTCGTGGACTTCACCCTTGCCATGCACCTTAATGTTGTCGCTCTCTGCATTCGCTAATGGAACCTTTCTTTTTCTTACGTATATTTTACCATCTTTACTCTGACTTACGTAATAGAAAGGATGTTGTATTCCTCTTGCGTCATTTAATATAATAGACTCTCGCTCTGATTTTGACAAGCTCATTTTACATCGGTTAAAGTTTTAATTTAGTTTTTTATCTGCAGTCAAATGACTCAGACAAGCCCTACGGACAAGACCCAAGGGGTCATAGATGTTGAAGCATTGAAGAAAGAAATTCGTGAGCAAATTTTATCCGAACTGAAGGAACAAAAACAAGAACAAAAGCCAGAGAGACCAAAGAGAAAACTTAGTGAAAAACAACTTGCTGCATTAGCTGCTGGAAGACAAAAGAACCCACGTTTGCTGGCGAAGAAAGCTAGAGAAGAAGCTGAAGCAAAAGCTAAAGAAGCTGAAGCAAAGAAAGAGTAAATGGTTTATTTTTATCCGAACTAAATGTATAGACAAATACCTTTATCTGTTGCGTTCAGTAGTGAAAACCCTGACGTCAAAATAAAGGGGAACAGAGTAACGTTTAAGTTTCCAACAGACTGGATTGTGAACATAAATGAAGAGAAGTACATTGGCATAACATCTATGTATATAACACGTGCTTTCAGAAAGGTTGACTTTATACTTCAAGTCGAGATAGAAAATGACGAACAGTCTTTAAGCGCCCAAAACATTCACATATACAAATACTTTAAAGACGATACAACATTGTTGCAATGTATGATTTCATTTAATGAGATGTTCGAGAAAAAGTTCAATATTGAAGTACAAACTTTACAGCCTTTACGTGAGTTTCTTGCACAACTGAAAGAAGAAGGTAGTCAGCCACAACTTATAGACTTTCATTATGAATTTAATGAAAATGAAGATGGAACTCATGACTGTCAATTCATTGTATTCTCACCATTCAATGAAGTCGCTAAAGAGAAAGAAAATCCATTACGTATAAGATTTCAAATCTCCGAACCAAGTGATGATTTTAAGAATGTTTTCAATTATGATGCAATGCTTCCGAGGAAAAATGAATTTTCAAAGATTGTAACACCTGGCATTTGGGATAGAAAGCAAGCTATATTATATTCAAACTTAAGTAAGGGAGTTGAAAATGAGTTCATTGGTCATACAAGAACTTCACCACTTTCTAACCCTAAATACTATAAATTAACTGGCTTCAATCGTGAGTTTTGGATAGACATGTTCTCCACTCATGACCATAAATGTCCAGTGTTCTTGCCTCCAGACCATAAGGACTGTCTCTACATTGAAGCACAACTCTTAAACTCTACCATCGCAGTATTGTAAAATCTACGCTAGCTTTATTTTTATCACGAATGACCTCATTCATGACCTCATTGCTGACAAAAATAAGCCGCTAGCGGCAAGGGCGAAGCCCATGACCTCAGAACTTCAACTTACGAATAAAGCTTGTTTTAGTCGTTATTGAAAAGTTGAACTTTTCAGCAAAGCAAGGTTGACATGACTTACATAAGTCGAATGCAATCTCTTGACCATCATAAAGTGCTTTGTAAAGTTTCATTAAACTGAACTCAGAGTCTTTGTCATATGTTCCAACAGGTATGTGAATGTTCTTATCTTCATTGTAATAGCATTGTATAGCTTCAGGAAACATTTCATTAGCGGTTAAAGCAATAACATCTTGCTTCACGCCTTTCATTCTGCAGTGAAATGCAACTTCATTTAAATCGTTAGTGAGTAAGTCTATGTAGGTCTTCTTTCCACAGAAAATACTTTTATAAGCTAAACTTTGTTTTCCAGGTGTTATTTCTGCAAAGTCGCTATGAAATTGACCAAGGTTCTTTCCTATAAGTTCGCGACCATATCTCTTCTTAAACTCTGCTGCAAGCTTTGGGATGTCTTCATTATATAAGTGCATACTGTCGGTATCCTGGTAAAATTTGAAGTCCCATCCTCTGCAGTACAGAATACTTCATTCATAATACGTTTTGACATAGACAGAATATTAACACCAAGTGGACAGAAGTTAAAGTGTCTGCAAATGCTTTTCGTTAGCTTGAAAATAGTTTTATCTGAACCATCCAAACCTTCGAACTTCACTATATGGTTGTAATTTCTTATAGCATATCTTATAGCATCTTTGTCATTTACTATGGTTATTTTTGACTCAATAGGAGATAGAATAGTTTTGCCATAAATGCTGTTCAGAATGAGTTTTATAATTTCTTGTAAGGGGTTTCCTTCTTTCTTATACTTTAACCTTAACTCAAACAACTTCTTTACTTCATCTCTTATTCTCATATCTCTGTTTCCATCGTAATAGTATCCTTGCAACACTTCACATTTGACACCTTGATATTTTATGAGGTCTTGTAATGTTATATGGTCAACATACATGAGACAGCAAGTGTTTGAACTTCTTGGAACGTTAAGTTCTGGATTTAGTTCAGGGTCGCAAACTATTAAATGAAAGTGTCTGGGTATACCAATCTCTGTTATCTTAATGAGAACAAAGAAGCCAGACATAAACTTTTCACCAATGGGTTCCTTTTGGTCATCATCGAATAAATGTCTCATGAGATACTCTGTGCTTAACATTTCTTCCTTCAATACTTTTGGAATTCCTTCTAAAGTATAAAGTCTTGCTATAGCTGAAGGATATAATGAAACAGTGTCGAAGTCAGCAATGAGTTTCTTTTTGCTCTTTTGTTTCATGTTATCTGACAACATACATCTTCCACCTTGAATGCATCTCGAAATAAATTCTCTTGGTTTATTTGAGAGGTCATAAAGATTTCCATTCGGGAAGTATACTCTGTTCTCAAACAATTTGTTAGCAATAGAACAAATACTAACGTAGTCATAAACGTTTAAATCAAACTCTTTCAATAAGTCATTGCGGAACTTTACAAAACCTTCTCTTAAAATTCTTACATCTTGTTTGCAGTAAAACGTGCTATATTTTTCTAAGTCGAAGTGGTTTTCATCTATTCTGCAACCTTTGATGGAATCTATGTTCTTCATAAATGTATCTGCATCATGGATAAACTTACATGCTTCAGAAATGACACCAGTTCTGTTGTCATTTGCTAACAAAACACTGCTGTAGTAGTTATATGGAAATACTTCTTTCGGTCCTGTTTGTAAGTTAAACATAGCAGGAAATAGTTTAAGCTTCTTATTTATAACACTGTAAGAGTCTTTTATAATAATTGCCCGTCCTTTATATAAACCAGTTATTTGCATTGTTCGTGAACCTTTAATGATGGGAGTTCCTTTCACTTCTGTCATGTGTCTTAAGATGAAGTTTATGTCATAACTGAGGTTATGGAAATATATTAAACTCTTGTCAGGAAGTCTTTCCAAAAATTCTGTTGCACAGTTTTGACCCCAAATGCTTTCACTAACTGAACCATCTTCACTGTCATAACAGATGTTAAAAGCTTTATGAAAGCCATCCGTACTACACTCAAAGTCAGCAAAGAAAACGTGCTCAGGTATGAATTTACATTTAGCTTTATTTACTTCTTTTGACTCTGCTTTCTTCTTCAGTTGTACACAATACTTTGGAGCATATGTCAAATCTTTAAATGGTGCAAGGTTCTGTTTATATAAGTCAGTAGTATATGTGAAAAGTTCTCCATAAGAAATAGGTTCGAAATATTTGCACTCCCACAATGTTTTCATAACATCCCATAACGGTGTTGTTCTATCATAACGAACTACATATTTATCTTCTCTCTTTGTATAAATCTTCATCTGTTTCTCAATGTTCATTCCACCACACTCCTTCAGATTTCTATATAGTTTCGAATGAAGTATGTTGTCATTGGTAATCTTTCATTTAGCATGTAGTGGTCTTCAACAAGAAGTAAGTCAATAGTTCTAACAGTTTCGCATTCTTTTGGTATATATCTCTTTATTTCATTATGTCTTGAGTCATTGAAATAACCAATGGTAACATTAAATGCTATACCTGTTGCGTCAGAAATTTCTTGTACTTTACTTTGAGGAAAGTCTCTAACACGAATGACTTCTCTCATGTGGTCAATAGTTTCTTCATTTACTCCAGCCTGAATGCAAGCATAAACGAAACAATTGTCCTCTGTCATAAGTGTTGCAGTTCTTTTGTTCAGTTCATTGAAGATTTGGTAGCGTTCAAGATTTATAGGTAATGTGCAAAGATACTTCCAGAACTGACCGCTTCTCTTCTTATAAAACTTCTTTTCACCATTATCTTTCCAAAGCTTTCTATAAGTGCTGGGTTTCCTGTTTGCTTAAGAGCTTCCAAAATGGCTTTCTGGTCATTTGTCAGTGTGCTTTCATCTCTATATGGTCTCTTTTTTGGTTTGCCTTTCTTTACATCTGACATCGTTAAGCCTTCATATTCTGTTAAATCATACATCTTTATTTCGTAAGATTCTTTATGTTTGTCAAGAAGAAGTCATAGTGCATTTCAACAATACCTGCAGCATTTGCTTCTATCTCTGATATAAAGTTCTCCTTCAAGAGCTGATGTAGTAATGTTCCAATATTATTGAGGTTTAACGTAGAACATTCATACTTTCCACCAAGTTTATAACATACCATCCATCTCTGTTGAGTTTATTTTAATTTTCTCTAAGAGTCTCATGAAAACCTTACCGAAATGTTTGTGTAAGTAGTCTCTGTTTGGTTCATCTAAAGCTTCGATGTTAAAGTCAATGAGTCTATTGCCTGACTTCACATTTCTCTTCCTATTCTCTTCATCTTTCTTTAACCATCTCTCACCTTCTTTTGGTTTGTCGTCAATGGAACGAATGACATCGTTAGCTTTGCGAACTTGTTCTATAGCACTTTTAAACATCTCTCTTCTCTGTTGTTTCAGTGTGTCATCTCTCTTTCGTGTTTCACCAACGTTTGCATTTGTTATGTCAAACATTTCTCTTCTTACTTCATGAGGTACAGCTCTTCTTGTTTCACCAACGTTTGCATTTGTTATGTCAAACATTTCTCTTCTTACTTCATGAGGTACTGAACGTCTATGATATAAGTCAATAGCAATGTCATTTAAAGGAAATGCTCTTGCATGGACTTCGTCCTCGCCGCGTTGCGGCTTTATGAACTCATGAATTCTATCATAACTTATTGCACCATTATAGTCTTTAATGAAGTCAGCGAGTGCCTTTTTGTTTGTTGCGTAATGCTTTGCAACATCTATATTAGCTTCTGTAAGAAGTTGTTTTATTTCCGAGTGTTCTAACTTAGACAACTTCCGATACATCTTTAGTAGGAAATAAAAAAATAATTTTTGAAAAAATTAGATTAGATTTTTTTTAAGTTATTTTTCAAAATAATTTAATATTTTTATTTTAATGAAACACATGCAAGATTGCAAGTTCTTTTCATACAATGCTCTCGCTACTGCCATCAAGAATGAGTTCAATAATGCTTCAAACGTTAATGTTATCTTTAACAAGAAGTTTGTGAAAGAATCTAAGTTTGGTCAGTATGTCAGACCATTAGCTATCGTCATTGACCGCAAACGTTATACTTCACAAGAGTTAGCAGTAGTTTTGAAACAAAAGAGTTTCTTCGTGAATGTCAAAGATACTCATTATACTGTCATAAAGAACTCTAACGTTGACTTCTTCAGTATTGCTTTAAATCTTTCCGAACAGAAAGAATATAAGAAGGGTGAAATAAATGTGAAATATTATCCTTCATCTCTGAAGACAATAACGAACAAAGATGTCATACAAAAGTTCTTACCAAAGGTTGAAGAAGCTTCTATTGACATTGACGAAGGAAGTGAAATGGTTGAAGAAATTGACCCTGAAGCTATTTAACCAAAAATATATTTTTGGTGAAGAGGTGAGAATCTCACCCGTTTTTTCACCTCATTCTCTCTTCGTTAATGTTGTCGTGACTTCTTCGTTAATGTTGTCGTGACTTCATTCTTCCTCTTTGAAGTTGTCGAAATATTCTGTTATTTTTTCTTTCAGTAATGGTAAGTCTTCTTTGAATGTAAGTATTGTACAACCTTTGATGTCATAGTGTGTTTGAGGAAGAGTATTTTTGACAATTTCCTTTATTTGCTCATTCGGTGTCATTGAAATCGGTAAGCTTTCACGATAGAACCAGTTTCTGTCAGATTTGTAAATCTTAGCAAGGTCATAAAAGCTTTTGTTGTTTCTTCTGACTAAATGCAACATAACCATATCTTTATCTTCTTCATTTTCCATCTCTTCAGCGTAAATCATATACTTATAACTCTTTTCCTTTCCTTTTGGTACTGAACGTGGTATTCTTTTCTGTATGCTTTTGTCTTTGGATTCAATGACTTCATCTTTTGCTTGAAGTTTCTTTTCCATCTCTCCACGTTCTGCTTTATATAGTTCATCTAACATCATGAAAATATAACAAGCATAACGAGGTGAAGCCCACATTGCTACAGCATTTACGAGAAGTCTATGAACATAATAACCTTTCAAACCAGGAGCCAAATTCTTGCGATTTTCGTACGGAATCTCTTCCCTCGGTTTTCCGAGGGAAGCAATCATATGAGGAAATTCTTCTAAAAGTTCTTTTGCCTGTTGGTTTTCAAACCAATGATATGCTTGCTTTGTAGAACGAAGAGCGTTCATTATACTTTGCATTTGATACATATCATCTTTGACTGAACGAATGAGACGTAACTGTTTGTTATACTGTATGTATTCGTATTCTTCATTTATGGCTTCATGAACGATAGCAGTTGTTGTGTTCTCTGATGTTGACATATCTGTCTTTACATTCCGGATAAAAAAATAAATAAAATAAAAACTAACTTTATTTTTTTCTGTGTTAAACACTATTTCTTCACAACATTAAATTTTATCCTGTATGAAATGACTTTAAAAAGATTATTGACTGACTTCGAATACTATCTCATTGACGCACTGACAGACCCTCAAAACTGTGTTGAAAGTTCTTTAAGCTTTAAGATTGAAGGTACGACGCATTTTGTCTTCACTTACGTATTGAAAGAATATGACCGTTATCATAACGAAGTGAATCAAACACTAATAAAATTTGTAGATAAAAAATTGGTTAACAATGAATATTTTAAACGTGAAGACCCAAACACTGCTGGAGATGATGAAGAATACAGACAAGTTATTGAAAAAAATAACGCAAGATTAGATGCAATAGAAAAGAAGTTTAATGAATGTCTTACAAACACGTATGAATATCTTATGCAGTGGGAAGCCAGATGGAAATAAATTTACGTCAAATATGCAATTTATAAAATCTTATGTCGACAGGCTACGTAGCACAGTGGTCTAAGGTGGTGTTATGGAGGGGTCAGGGTCTGTGGTTCGAACCGCGACAGCGCCGTATTTTCTTATTTTCTTTGTTTGTCTTGTTTGTCGTGAATAAAAAGTGTCATAAAAGTGCTCTATCTTCCACGGGAATAAATAAAAAATTTACTTTATTTCTTCTTTATTTCTTTGTTCCCGTGGAAGAAGGGTTTTGCTGTTTTTTCTCAGCCGAAATCAATGATTTTTTCATTTTTGGAATCCTTAGCGAATGAGGAATCTTTTCTCTCGTGGAAGCTTTGACCAAAAATAATGTTTAGGTGAAGTGGTGAGATGTCACCTGTTTTCTCACCTAATTTTTCACCCTCATGACTTTGTCATAACTTCTTCGTAAATGCTTTGTCATAACTTCTTCGTAAATGCTTTGTCATAACTTCTTCGTAAATGCTTTGTCATAACTTCTTCGTAAATGCCTTGTCAAGATTTCATCGTAAATGCTTTGTCATGACTTCTTCGTAAATGAGTGTAAATGACCAAAAATATAATTTAGGTGAAGAGGTGAGATTTCACCTCTTTTTTCACCTAATTTTTCACCTCTTTTTTTCACAAGCGTTTTACATGAATTGTACGATGTATATTTGAAATCCTAAACAATTTCGTAGCTTCTATTTCTTCTGTCAGTATGTCAAAAGTTTTAACAATACCGAAGGTTTCTTTATACTTCTTCTTGACGTCAGATAGAAGGAAATCTTCTGCTGTTGGATAGTTTTTGTTCAGAAATTCTAACATGTTCATTTTATCTTCTGCTGGCTTTTCTGCTTCTTTCTTTAAGTCTGCATAGTCGTTTCTCATTCTTTCTATCTCTTTGACGGAGTAGTTATATTTCCTTATTGCTGCTTTACATTTTGAACATTGTGGGTTCATTTTTGCATTATACATTGAAATTTGACCTGCTAGAACAACTAAGGCGTCAATGGTTTTCTTCATCTCAAACATAGCGGGTCTTATCTGTTCATTCCATACTTTGCCTCTTCTATCTTTATCTCTTATTTCCCAAACACATTTTGCAACTAACGAAACAAAGTTGTCGTAGGTCTTAAATTCTTCAGATTTATATATGTCAGAAATGTTTTTATATACCATGTCGCAATCTTTGTCCATAACTTTATGGTTGCAATGAAAACCAAGGAATTCATAATTTACTTTACGTATGAACTTCTTTATTTCTACTGAGTCAGTTGGTTTCACTTCAATTTCGTCGAATTCAGGAATAGTTAGTTTTTGTTGTTGGATTTCAGGCAATTTGGGTAAATGGTCAATAATGTCCTGCATTTCATAAAGATACTGTTCATTTGTTTCATCTTTCGCACTACAGTCTAAATTACTTGTTAAAAGTTCTTGCTTTATCTTCTGGATTTTTGTTTCGAAAGTATATGAAGAAGGAATGAAGTTTTTCATTTCTACCAACATTGACGTAGGATTCATGACTAACGAGTTTGGTGAAGTTGTTGTGGACAGAGTCCCGCCGTTCGCGGCTTGAATTGTTGTTGTGCCGATTGTTGAAATCATATCTTTTATACAAAATAAAAAATAAATAAAAATAAAACTAACATTATTTTTGGTCTTTTGTGAAAATTCATGAAAATTCATGAGGTGAAAAAAGAGGTGAGAAAACAGGTGAGATGTCACCACTTCACCTAAACATTATTTTTGTCTGATTTACATCTAATGAAAAAGTTTAGATGAATTTTCTTATTCTTTCTGGCATGTTTTTATCTTTCCAGTACTCCCGCTCTAATGGTCCCAGATGAGTTGGTTTAGATTCTCTCAAGTTCTTAGATGGTATAACATCTTCAACGCCTCCTTCATATCTTACTTTATAAGTGTCATCGTTTATGTTATAGTCAAGTATTTCAATAACCACTCCTCGCTTTGCTTCGTCAATGGTTTCAGCAAGTTTGCCATTACTACTTTCGACTAATTTATGTCGAGGATAAAACGCAATAGAGTCGTCAGCAGCTTTTATAAGATATCCATTACCTTGTGTAGAGTCTACGATATAATAATTTCGACTTAACCTTAAACGTTTCTTTGTCAATGGTTTGTCGTCAAGAACTACACGAACTTTTGTTCCAGGAATGAGAGTAAATTGTGTTGAATTTCTGATATTTTGTGTTTGGCTTCGTTTCTTTTGTATATACTTTTCTTCTTGTTGTTGTGTCATTGAATTTGGTGTATGTCCTGTTGTAGAATGTGTTGAGGAATTATATACTTCGATGAAATGTTTCATTGTTTCTTCGGTAAAGTCTCGCTCTTGATTTAAATCTCTGAGCGTTCTTATGAAGCGGTTTATGATGCCGAGTATGTTATGGTTATGGTCTTCAGTAGTGTAGTGAGTTATGTTATGCTTAATGAGAAATTCTGTGATTTCGTTGCTGAGGTATGCACTGTCTTGGTCTGATGTTAAAGTACTTGGGCTATGTTCTGCTACAAACTTTTGTAAAACTCTTAACACTTCATGAGTTCCTTTATTTCTCATTGGATATGCATATGCTTTACGAGTGTTAACATTTATGAAGATGAGGAATGGTTTATGACCACATTTTCTGCTTTGAATGAGAGTGTCAAATTGGTATGCGTCAGGAGTGTTGGAGTAAATTGGTAAAAAGTAGTCGTAAGGGTTTATTTTTGTTTGATGTACAACATTTTTGTCAAAGAACCTTTTCACTTCAGCTCTGTTAGTAAATCCCGAACTCTTTGCAGCTTCATTGAACTTCTTAAATGACCTCCATGGATGTTGTTCGAATACTTCTTTCAAGCTCATTTATGTAAAGTTAAAGATTTTAACCAACTCGTATCCAAGCGTGCATTGTTATATAAGGAGGCATATAATCTTTTCCATTACCTGCTGGGTCTGTAATACCAGCTACAACATGTGTATGATTTCCTGCAGTTTCCACAGAAAATACCTGTGCTAACATCTTTGGGGTCATCTGAGATATCATATCTGTTCATTCCCTGTCTATCCGAACCCGCTGCAAGATTTATATAACCTCTTTTTGTTATTGAATGTGAATGGTTTCCTTCCACAGATGTTCTTCCACTGAACCTATGCATATGTGAAGGAAGGTTTTCAATACCTATTTTTCTTTGAACCTCCCATCTTCATTGACTGCGTATTAGTGTAGAATGGAAAACTGTCAACTATTTCATACCATCTACCACCAAATAAAGTGTTTGGATTTATTGGATTCATAGACGTATAAACAGCTCCTATAGGATATATTAAATCATATATGCTCATAACTCTATAAACATATTCTAAAGAACTTATGTCATTAAATACCATTTGGAATGTATCTCCCGGATGAAATGTTGCATTTGTTCCACTTTTATAATGTAATGTTAGTTCAATAGAATTATCCAAGAAAAATTCAAAAGTATCTGGTTGAAGACCTCTAACAAATTCAAATGGAGTTGCTGGTTCACCATTTATAATTTCTGTTGTAAATGTCATTGTATCTGGTTTCGAAAATTTCTTTGTTAGTTCTGCATCCACATAAGTTTTGTCTGCTTTCTTGTCTAACATTGCTGGTAGTTCATGTGCTTCAAAGTTTCTGGCATGACTTTCAATGTTCCTGCAACTGTTATCTAAACTGTTAAGAGTATCTTTTACGCTTGTACTTGGATTTTCTAATGGTGCACTTGAACCAAGGGTATAGTTCAATATTATGTCGTCTGCTCTAACAGTAGTGAAGGATTTATGTGTATGGTTCTTGTCGGCTTTACTGTCTAAAGAAGTTTGAAGTTCATTTATATCGGAGATGTTGTGTTTATGAGATTTCAAAACTTTGTTCATTGCTTCGAGTTCAACTTTGTCAGCTTTACTTTTAATAGCATCTTCAAACGTTATTTTTGACTTAACTCTCAAAGTAAATCTTGGTTCAACTAATACACCTTTAACAGAGAAAGTAGAGGCATAAATTTCATCGGTATAACCAAATGCTTCTGGTGCTTTAGCTACATCATACTGTACAGTACAGCTTATGTCATAACCTTTAGCACGAATGTATTTATATCTTCTTTCATTAACATTTTTTGTCTTCGCTTCATCACTTCGTGTTAAATATCCATGATAGTCCGTTATAATCTGTTCATCTGAAGTTATATAATGAACATGGTTTTTATCTGCTTTTTCGGCTAATTTCTCATTAACATCATTCACTTCTAATTCAACTCTTCCGCCAGAACTCTTATTATCATTAATCTTTTTCATTAATTCGGTAATTACGTCATAAAGACTATATTCTGTTTTCGGTTTTGTAAATAATGAGTCAAAATTTCTTTTCATCATTACATCGCTGACATTAATGATATCACCAATTCCTTTTTCATTTATTCTCTTCATTAATTCTGCAATAATGACGAATATATAATCTGTTAATTTATTCTCTTCATCGAGGGTTATAGAATGTTTTGAAATTGAATCAATTAACTCCTCTAAATAAATCAATAACTTCAGGATACACGTTTTTAATGTCTTGAATAACCCGACCAGTATCCTCGCCACTATGTGGCTCTGAGCCCGTTGGGCTCTGTTGTTCATGTTCTTCGTTCCCGTCGTTACGTGGTTTTATATCTCTAACCATCATCAACGCAGCCATAACCGGAGGGTTTGTTGCTACCTGTTCGAAAATCCGTCCGTTATGTATGGTATATCTAAATAATTTCTTTGTGTTTGTTAAAACATTTGAAACAAGTCTTTTAAAACCATCTACAAAATTTCCTGTTTCACCTAATGTTCTTGCAGCATTTACAAGCTCACCCATTCCCGCTTTTGACCCCAAAAACGTCCATATTGCATTTATTTCACTCTGTATAGTTGTCCATTCAGCGAAACTAACACCCGCATTCGCTAAGCTGAAAATGAAACTCAGTGGATCGAACTTAATTCCACCTTCTTTTTCAATTTCAACGAACTCACTAACATGAGATTTTAAATATTCTTTCGTTAAAATTGTTTTCCCCGATGTTATGTCATTAACGAAACTATCACCGTCAAAAGTTAACGAATTCAATTTCGTCGTTGATGCTTTTATTTCATACACCGCTTTATCAATAGTTTTTGGCTCACCTTCTTTAGAAGCATATGAAACATTAATGAATGAATTATATGTATTCATGAATGAGTTAAAATCAATGATTTTCATTAATGAAGCCTTTAATGATTCATTTACTGTTGAATCCCTTAAAACAATTACTGAACTGTCATGGGCTTCGCCCTGGTCGCTTCGGTCTGAAAGACCTTCAGGACTCAAAGAGTCCGTTTGCGACTTTATGAAAGGTACACTGCAAACCGTCGAGTTTGGATCAAATGCTGTAGTTGGTGCAGGAATATTAATGATATAAGTCATTAAATCATTAAGTGACGTAAATAATGTTGTCGTTTTTGATTTAATTTCTTTAGCATCTGTTATATATGGTAATTTTATTCTGTAGTTTCTGAATTAAAGATATTCGCTAAAATGTTTTGTAAACTTTTTGAACAGCGTGTGTAAACCGTTGAATCCGGAACTCTTACGATTTCACCGTCCTTAATAAAAGGCATTGCACATGGTGTAGTGCTTGGTCAAATTCTTTCGGGATTATAATTCAACATATATTCTAACGCTTCATGAACAGACTTATATACTGTTGTGTCGTTCTTCATGACAACTTCACCATTTACAATGAATGGCATAGTAATGGAGTTAAAATAGGGTCAACTTTTCATAGTCCTTCCATGTTATGTATTTCTCGGTATTTCCATCACTGATAACAATATATTTGTCAGTAAGTGTGAGAGAGTATTGACCAAAATATAAACGTTTAGCTCTGTCAGCTTCATACGCATATGCAGCTATATTATATTTTAATGAGAATAAAATGTTGTTCTATTTGCAAAGTACAGACCCAAACGAATACGGGACAGTAAAGCTACAAACAAACTTAGTCTACAGAATGAGCCACTTGCATTCAGAATGGTTGACCTCAATACTATCGCTTCATTCGTTATAACAGATGAAACAGATTTCATGGAGATTGAAATAGATGGAAAGAAGCACGAAATAAGATTTCACAATAATGTAGATATAAGATGGAAACATTAGCTGGAGTGTTAAATGCGCTCATAAATACTACATAAAACAAGGAGAACGAAGAAAACTTAATGAATGTTAAACTTATTGCAGGAGTTTTGAAGTTCAGTTATGCAAAGGAGTTTAAGATAACACGAATGAGTCATAGAGTTCAATTGCTTCTGGGTGCATACCATATGACATTTCCT
This sequence comes from Trichomonas vaginalis G3, assembly GCF_026262505.1. Classification (NCBI taxonomy): domain Eukaryota; phylum Parabasalia; order Trichomonadida; family Trichomonadidae; genus Trichomonas; species Trichomonas vaginalis. Next base: position 23,297,533 of record NC_067206.1, on the reverse strand, counting down.
TTGAAAAGTGTTGACAAAAACGATTGAGATGAAATCTGTTCCATACGTATGTTATGGTAATTGTTTATACATTGAGTCTAAATAGCTAATGTCACAGGCATTTCAGGAGTAATAGTAAAGGTTCAGTAGAATATAAAATCTTCTGTTATGCAGTCAATTCAATGTTCATTCCAAACGTTCCTGTCATAGCAACTCATTTAGGTAAATGGGTTCGCATTAGTCCTCATAATTTGAAAGACATGCAATTCAGACTTGTTGACTTTCAAGGAGAGCCTGTAGAACTGAAGGCACCAGTGCGAATGACTGTTGAAGTTGACTTTTTAGAAAATATTAAATGCAACAGCTTACAAGAAACTCAGAGCTAAAAAAATATAAGTATGAATGTTATGTATTAGGTCATGAACTTTGGTTGTTGCTGTTTGATGAAACAAATGAGTTAGTTATGTCAGTCAAGAGAACAGAAAAAGGCGTCAAAGGCGCCGAGCGCAAAGCGCTATATTGTGTTAGTGAAAACTGCACCAAGTCAATAAGATTAGGTTTGCATTATGAAGATGAGTTCGATACTGTTGAAGAAGTTTTGGATAGATATATATTGCTTTAATTTACTAAAACATATTTCAAACAAAGCTTATATTCTGTTGAAAGTTTTGTATACTCGTTCGAATATTTATACTTAAACTCAACTCCTGTAGTTCCTGGTGTTTCAATGATGCGGATGTTACCTATTTTCATGAATGGTGGCGTTTGACCACAGCATTCGATTTCAGGGTCGAGATAGTCAATGACACATTGTTTCCCTGTTATTCGTGATATAACATTTTCAAGGTCCTCCTTTGTTAGAATTATTTGGTTCTTACTTATAAGATTTGTCAAAAGCTTCTTATCGTCTTTGAGTAAAATTGTTTGGTATAACTGAAGAAGGTAATGGTCTACGTTATCTGAAGGATTTGTTTGAACATTTGTGTAAGGGTTGTCGTTGGCTTCTCTTGAAAGAATTTGGTCCAGTGGTGGATACTCTAACTTAACATCTGATGTAGCGTTAGCGTTTGAAGCTGAGTTTAAATTCACGGATTTCAGTTCTGGTTCTTCTTTCAAACACTCTGAACTATAGTTCTTTATGACAATATTGTTTGTCGTTCGTGAGTCAACATTTGATGTTGGTTCAATTGGAACATTAACGGCACCAGCTAAGATGGATTTGCTTCTCATTTCATATAGAATAAAAACCTTTTATATGTATGAAATGAACAATATACTCGACAAGGGTTTGAATGTAAAGCTAACGAATGAAAATATTGTTGAATTCACTGAGACAGGAGCTGTGTATAAAGATGTAGAACTACTGAACAAAAGAGCTAAGGGAAGAAGCAGGAACATGAACAAAGGGTGGAAGCCTATAAAAATTTATGTCAATGATGGCTCAGGAGGTTCAAACATAAAGTATGCAGAAAGTTATAGAGTTTATGCGCTAAAGGTGAAAAGCCTTCATTTAAGAACAGCTATTCTAACGCATATCCTCAAAAGTTAACGGATGGGGAAGTGGATGATATGAATGACAGCAAAAATATTAACAGAAATGGCGACAGAGATGCATGGAATTTGTTTACCATCAGTCAATTGAAGGTTAAACTTTAAAACAATGTTGGTCGTTCCCATGGAATATTTTTGACTTTAATGGTATTAGTCATGATATGAATCTCAAGGTATGAACGAGGAGAGATGAGAGACTTATATGCTTCCCAAATTTCTTCAAAAGGTAATGTTATACCTGACTGTTTCCAAATGAGTTCAATATCATAACGTGAGAAACCTTGAAAGATAACGAAGTCAGTTATGAGACGTTTTATGTTTAAAGCTAAAAACCTCCATGTTTGCATAAGTATTGCTACAGTTAAGTGGTAATGTCTGACTTTAGTAATGATGTTAGCTAATGGTGAGTCTGGTTTTGACACTAAACCTTTTCCGGCGAAGTCGTCGCAAACGAGCAGAGTGTTTGAAGGATACTTTTTGAAGGGGTATTTTGAAAGTTTTGATAGAATGTAGTTTGTAAGTCGTTTCATATCGTAAACTCCTGAGTACTGACGTAAGTGGTGTTTGTCAATAATTCTTTCCATCTCCTCAGAAGTCTTTTGCATTCCTGACTGTATAAATTCAACGATGGCATAATATTTCCTCTTACGTCGAATGTAACGTTGAAGAAATTCAATGAGTTCACTGTCTGGAACTTTAACGACAGAGGCTTGAACTTTTGACATAAATGTTTTCGCTGTTGAGTCCATAGAGTCTGAAGTTGCTGATATAATGATTTGGTCATAGTAAGAGTCGTTTCCTAAACGCTCTGTTATGAGTATATGACGAATTAAATTAAATGTCTTACCTGACCCCATCTTTCCACAATAGAAATAAACACCATTTGAACAGAACTCATAGTCCTTACTGAAAGGAAGAATGAAGAAGAGTTAAGTTTGTCTGTAGTTTCATTCATGTCTTCATCTACGTCATGTATTAAATGCTTCATTTTATCTCCATTAAAAATGCAAGTCAGAAATATTCAGAACATAGCACCGAGTCTAACTGACAAGAGTATAAAGATATACTATGAACACGTTATGATGAAACCAACCAAAATTCAAGAAAGTCAGTATACTTATGAATATCCAAGACACTGGGTAGAGTATGTAGGAGGTGAGAAAGCTATTGAAATCAGACAGGTTCGAAGTATTCCAGCAGGAAGAACAATATTATTGAAGAACTTTAATGTTTTGAGGTATAATGATGAAACAAAGAAGCAAGATAGTTTTCCTGTTGCTGTGTATGTGAACCTAGACACAGGAGATGACATGAAAGTTTTTAACACAAAGCTTCAAACGGTAGTGAGAGAACAACTGACTGCGGAAGGACATCCATTACCTTCAGAAGTTACCATAGCGTATAATTTTGAAACAAATGCAATAGATTTTAAAGTCATCTCTGCAAAGAAGTCAGGTTTTACATTTAATGAAGCAGATGTATATTCGAATGAAAACTTCAAAGCTATTGCATGGTTAGATAATGACGATTGCTTTAAGAAAATATTTAAATTCAGTGACTCAACGATGTCAATAGATGACCTTCGTGGAATGTTACCATCGACGTTTACAGTAGAAGGTTCAGCAGGATTGCTTACAAGATTGTCAATTGGTGGTATTTGGTCTCGTGAGAACATTGTTATAAAATCCAGTATAAGTGAATTTGCTGAAGAATCTATATTATGTCTTTCAAACTATATGTATTCGCCGCCGAAGCATTATAGTATAACAAACTTTGTCAGTAAGTTTAATATAAGACTTGTCGAACCTTCTTCAATGAAAGATGTTGTGCTACCTAAAGATGGAAAGGATGGACTCATTATTGAGATGATTTTAATAGCATATTAAATGAGCTTGTTTTTAAAGGTCATTCATGATGAAATAACTGTTGTAGAAGATGTTAGCAATTGTTCAGACATTTTGAAGCGTATAGATGATATAAGAAAGAAGTTTATGAAGCCGCAACGCGGCGAGGACGAAGTCCATGAGAATGTTTATGTTTCATTGACTTTCTCCAGTAACGAGAACTTTTATGAGATAATATTGAAGAGAGATGATTTTAATATGGTGTAAATGGTAGCTTGGGCAGCTTTAGGCGCAATGGGAACAAAAGCATTAGCATTTGGAGCAAAAGCACTTGGGGCTTATGACGCAGTAAATAAAATGAGTGGAGGAAGGGTTTCGAAGACATTAGATGCAAATAAAGGAAAGATTGGAGGCTGGGTTGCAAAGAAGTTAAGATTAAATAAAATAGGGCTCATAAATAAAGCATCCAATTTGGTTGCGACTGAGTCAGAAAATGCTTTAGGAAAGGACGATGAGTTTGCAAAACATGCAAAAGACTTTAATGACCAGATGAAAGGTGAAACAATGCATTTAAATAGAGTCGATGGAACTCTTCCTCCACCAGTAGTTCTTCCGTATGGTCCCTATGGAATGTATGGAAACCCTTACGAAAGACCATTTGACCCATTGACTGGTGGAAGTAACTGGTATCATTACGGACGAAGAAGAAAGACAGTTAAGCTGGAGACAGACGTGAAGAAAGCAACTAAAAAGAAACCAAGGAAGAGAGTTATAAAGTAATGAATTCAAGTGGGTGAAAAAACAGGTGAAAAAAGAGGTGAAATCTCACCTCTTCACCTAAATTTATTTTTGTGCTATGTTTTCATACGTGTGGGAGTGGTGATATCATTAATTTTTAAGTTTATTTTTTATTTTATTTTTATATAAATGACGAAAACTATTGAGATAACAAACTACAACGGTCATGAGTTCAAGAATTTGTTCTTCGTTCCTCGTGAAAATACATTCTATCAGATACGAGGGAGAAAGGGTAAAGTTAGTTTGAGCGTTTACGACAACAAACATAATGGGAGATATATAAAAGCAATAGATACAAACGGTAAGCGTGTTTCATTAGCTTTGTCAAAACTTACATACATTTATTTTGACAGTGATTTTGACTCTGACGATTGGAGTGACAGCAGCGATACTGAAGAATATGAACTATTGTGTGAAGCACAGCAATGGGAAGCGCTGCAATACTTTTGTAAATGAGAATATTAGTGGGAACGTTAGTGAGAACGTTTATTTTTTCATTAGTGAAGTCGTTAGCGAAAATGTTAGTGAGGTGAAGTGGTTGGCGGCTTTGTAAATATTTAAGGTTAAGTTAGTGTTGTCGTTTGTGTTGTAAAATATACGTTAGTGGTTTTGTAAAGTGTCAAATTCACAAGTATTGGGTAAGGTGGAACGCAGTGCCACAGTACCCAAGACTTGTATACTAACTTAAGGCTCTTCTAAGATCTTCCCTTGTGATTGGAAGAAATTAGAAGAGCCTCACTCTACTATTTTGTAATTGTATGCCCTGGCCTTTGAGTGACCAGGGCTGCGTAATGTGTTCAGCAAATTGATATAAACGTACATCCCACAAAAAATGGATTGTCAAAATTTATCCCAAATTTTACAAAACCGCAGCGGTTATGACATCCCAGGGCTAAAAAAATTCCGAAAATCGCATCTCTAATCAATGCTATGGAATTTTGCATCTGTCTCGTAAACGAAAAAGAGGGTTTGACCCAGTCAAATCCTCTCTCTCTCAAAAAGTGGACTTCACATGGAAAATTTTAAATGCCTCTTAGGTCCACTTTGATGAGTTTCAGGAAGGAATTGGAGGTCATGAGGTACTGACATTGCATCGGTATCTCATAACCTTCAATCCCTTCAAAAAACGGGAGAAACTTTGGCTGAAAAATTTAAAGTGCGCATTTTTTGCTCATTCAATTCCTCGAGATATACTTGATTTGGGATACATGTTCCCGCAGATGATAATATTATCATGGGTTGATATGTATTCCTCAAGCACTATTTTCGAAAGATCTTGAGTTTGAGTTTTTTTCTTACTCAGTATCCTGCTTTCAGGTTCAAAATAATTCCGAAATATTTTGTGCCTGATATGATCATACATCACATATTGTTGTGATACACCTATTTCATCAAAACTAGACATAACGTATAAATGCGATAATTCAAAATCAACACCAGATCGCAATCTTTACAAATCAAAAGTTGAAATACGATTTAAATCTAAAGACATATCAAAATTTACTTACAAATCAAACTGAAATTCGAAAAGAGAGTTGGTCAGAATATTATGCCAACTCAAAGATTTAGATATTACGATATTAAAAATCAATAAAGAATAAACTACGCAAAATACAAGGAATCTTAAGGAGCTTACAGTTGCAATATTATGTACTAATACATTGCAATTTCAGATAGTAGGAGACACTGCTATTCAAACTATAAGTGCATTTAATGATTTAATGCGTAAAGTTGACGATATTTTGTCCGATGATGTTTGCGATCATGCCAAACATTATAATTGGAAAGAAATTTTCTGAAGTACCATGAGACTCTCAAACTATTAGCTAAAATGTACGGTATTTCTTACACGTATCTTAATGATCTAAATGGAGATACAATTATGGCTGTACACTCAATTTGAGAATAAAGGGAAAGGAACTTAAGTCTGGGAAGTTTGGAACTAGATTCAGTGCCTCTCATACTTTTGTTCCGTTGCAAAATTTCAAAAACTTGGGTGCAATTAAATCTGATTGCACCTAAATTTTCAAACTTTCATAACAATATACGGCCAAAGTTAAGTTATTCGGCAAAAGTTTCTTTCATTCTCAAAAGGGATTGGAGGCTATGAGATACTGATAAAATGTCAGTACCTAATGACTTCCAATTCCTTTTTTAAATTACTCAAAGAAGACTTTACAGGAATTTGAAATTTGCCATGTAAAGTCCACTTTTGTTTACAAGAAAAGTAATACGAGTTGATTAACAAAATTAATCATTGATGCCTACTCTATTAGGAAATTGGTGCAATTTATTTATCCATGAATGGTCTTTGACAAATATGATTAAAGTTTCTCTTATCGAATCCATGATCACTTTATTGGATTTAAGCTCTTCCTCGTATCCGAATATAAATCCACCAAGTACAACCAATCTTTAGATTTGGTGTTTGGTTAATCTTGTTATAAGAACTTGTCTATTATATTTTAAAGACTCTCTAAAGTAGTTTGCTACATAGATGAAGAATTTGACACTTTACACTTGTAAAGTGTCAAAAATTAAAATTAAACATTATTATTTTTTAACATAAAGATTGTTGACCCTACGACTTCAATTCCTTCCTTAATTGGCTATGAATAAGAGTGTGAGAATACTATTGCATGTAATGATATCTCTCAACATCCGATTCTCACTATGACCTAAATATTTCATTACTTGAAAAGAAATTATATTGTTCTCGATTATTGTATCATTTCATCGATTAAGAAATCTCCAAACTATTTTCAAAAGCAAGGAAAATATAATAAACAACTAATTTTTATACTGTATTTTTCGAGGGACCTGAAAACGTCCCCACTTTTTCTGAGGGGCGTTTTCGCAATGGTCTCCTTGACACTTAAAAACATGAATTAGACTTTATGAAACATATATAATATTTTAAAAAGAGTAAATAAAGATATATTTGTAGTTACACAAAAAATTATTGCAATAAATATATCAATATTATTAATAATGCAAGATACTTTTTTGTTAACAATTGTACGAATTTAGAGTATAGTGATTTGAATATCTCGTTAATAAAAAGTGTTTGATTCTAGTCTGAAGTAATACATTTGAAATCAAGATTTCACCATTATTGTTTTTATTAAAGATTGTTATAGGATATCATAAGTTTATGAATAGGAAATTGTTAATACATAGTTATTATTTCATATTATTGAAAATCAAAAAAGATAAAGGAATATATTCTGCAAATAATAAGTATTTATTTTATTTTGATGATATGATAGTTTCTCTATTATATAAAACAACAGCTTTTTAGAATCTGGGCTCTGTTAGAGCGATTTTAAATGGAAGCGTGAAGAAAATGAGGGGGCACAAACTTGCCCAGTGAGGTGAAGTGAAACGTGACAGGTTTACACGTCAGAAATGTAAAGTGTCAGATTTGAAACAAAAAATGGATTAATTTATTATTATATGATAGAGAGATTTGGTAAGTTACTATCAAATTTGTAAGTAAGGGGAAAAAAGTAAGAAAGAAAAAAATTTAAAAAAATAAAAAGCCACTCGCTTCGCTCGCGGTTGACAAAAAGAACAAATTCGAAAAATAATTGTATGAAATTACGAAACTAAGCCACTCGCTTCGCTCGCGGCTTAAGAAAAGAACAGATTCGAAAAAAGATTGTATGAAATTACGAAACTAAGCCCCTCGCTTCGCTCGCGGCTGACGAAAAGAACAGATTTGAAAAAAGATTGTACGAAACTACGAAACTAAGCCGCGAGCGAAGCGAGCGGCTTAAGTAAACAACATATTTCAGATTATCGATACTAATTTTTTTTTTATTTTATTACATTTTTTTTGCATTTTTTAAGGGTGCACACGAGAGGATCATGTAAACTTCAGAATTTAGAACCTTATTTTTAGGCATTATCTTGGCTACCTATTTAGGCTCGAAAAGCAAAAAATATCAAAAAATACAACTTGACTCCATTATGACCCTTTCATGGAGGTAGTTTTTATCCGCTAGTATTTTCCCTTTGAATCTCTTTACAATTCGAAATCAAATTCAAAACTCAGTAGAAGAAAGGAAGAATCGACTTACTACGGTTGTAATACGAATAAATACATATATTTAATTATTTTTATTTACATAATAATTGTTTGAAGCTCATATTCCATCAAATTTTTAAATAAAAACATTAAAATGTTGAAAATGTTCATATATTTTAATAGGGGTTTGGCACTTTATTGAGGAATTACTACATACATAGTCGAACTGAACTTGATATTTTGAAATTTAAATTATTTATCAAAATTAAAATTTAACTTGAAATTTATAATTATTTAGTCATATTTTGCATAATTCTAAGTAGATTTTGTAAAAAATCAAGAAAGAAAAATTTTAACGTGCTTTATTTTTTCTTTTTTATAATAATACATATTATTATATAATTAACATATTCATAATGTTTCACCCTTTCAAAAATATAATCCTCCTCCTCTCAAATAAACGTACATACGGGTGGCCTCTTTTTTCAAAAAATTAAAATTTGAAATTTTGGGCTCAAATATTAGAGATTTTTTCAACCTTCAACGATATATGTTGTCTATATCAGACCTCCTTTCTTTTTGATACTTAACATTGTTCCTAAATCTTAGCCGTTACGGCTGTTCTGAAAATATTTTTTTTTTCGAAAAAATTCGAAAAAAATTCTTAAAATTCAAAAATCCCTTAATTCCTGAGGATTAGGGTTGTTAGATTCCCGACGATAGGTGTCTTGGAAGATTTGCCTGGTGTCATCATAGTGTCTTTAAATCAAAAATTTTATTTTGGAGTTAGTTTTATTGATTTTTCAATAAAAAACATTTCTAAAACAAGAAAATAAAACGATAAAATATTTATATTTTATATAAGGATCTTATATATTTAAAATAAATATCATTTTATTTTTTTCATTGGTGTCTGTCAAACCATAATACACTATTCAAAAATTCAATGTGTCTTGCGGTTTCAAAAGACACCTTCAAATTGAACGATAGCACAGACACTATTGAATTTTACCCATTTTATTTAGTTTTTACCCTTTTTATTTTTAAGAATTAATGACTGAAACAGCCGTTTTGCTATGACCTCAATCACTTTTATTTATTATTTTAAATATTATTTAATTTTATTATTTGAATAGGCCAACTTATATTTGAGAAGCTCAATTTGAGACCACTTAATACATTGAAATATCATAAATATTGGAATATTAAAAAGTGTATTTCAAAATATTGAAATTATAAAAATTTATAATACTGAAATTGAGACAAATTAATAAATTCAATGTTTTTTTTTGAAATAACTCTCAAATATTATTTTTTTGTTTATTTAATGATGAATAAATATGATTGCTTTAGTCAATCATAAAAACTAATTTAAGTTTAAAATAATGAAAGGATAATATGATTGTTTTTTAAAATACAATTATTTTTGATGATTTGCAAGAATCTTTGAAAAGAATATAATATAGGTTCTATTTTTGTAAAATTTATCCAAATCATGTATTACATAAATTACGATTAAAACGATGAAAGAACCAAAAAGTGTGTTTTGTGTTTTGTTGTTGCGTGTTGGATGCGGGATCCTGTTATTTCCGAAATCGACAAAAAATTTGGAAATTTAATTTCCGAAATCGAAATTATATTAATGTTTTTAATATTCTTATATCAAAAGGATTAAAGTTCATTAAGAGAAAAACAATTCTTCTTCTTCAATCTATTGGCGCATTTATTTCTACACGCCAATAAGGAAGGGAAAATTATAAGACACCATGGTGTCTTCAAAACGCTAATTTTTGATATTTTTAACAACCCTACTGAGGATTTTGGAAAAAAGTTTTTACATGAACATGTGTATATTATATGAAGTATATTGATAAGGTAAAAATCAAATTTTATTGCATATTCATCGAGAAAATAAACTAACGAATCCCTCAAAATTGAGAGGGTAATCCTCCTCCTCTCAAATAAACGTACATATGGGTGCACCCTTAAGAAGCTAAATTCTGAAGTTTACATGATCCTCTCGTGTGCACTCTTAAAAAATGCAAAAAAATTGAATACTTTACTGGCTGGGCAAATTTGTCGCCGCCCCGAAGAAAATTAATTTGAAAGGAAAACTATACTGAAAAAAAATAAATAGTTTTATAGAATTGAGATTAAAAAGAAGTGACAATTAAGGGGTGAGTTTTTTTTTCAAATAATTTTTTCAAATAATTTTTTCTATTAAAAATTGAAAAAGAGATTATAGAAATTGAAAGGATAAGAAAACTATGAATATCCAAAATTGGTTTTGTGAAGCAAATTTTGAATAATAATGTAATTTTATAGTTTGAACAAAATAAAATTTTTTTTGAAAAATAATTGACAGATTTAAAAAATGTATTCAGTACATATATTAGATGAAATGTTAAAATTGTTTACTTTCAACTTTTTGAAAATTATAATTGATCGCGAGTTTATGGAAAATAAGAACGTAAGATCACAGTTCTTCTTATTGTTTCTCAATTTTTTCCGATTATTTTGAATTACTTTCAAAATCTAATATCTTTGTTTTATCATTTATAATTTACATACATATCCATACGATTCAAATTATAAAATTTTATATAAGACACCTTTACTCTCAATTTATCTATCCTATTCTCAATTTTTTTCGATTATTTTAAATTACTTTCAAAATCTAATATCTTTGTTTTATCATTTATAATTTACATACATATCCATACGATTCAAATTATAAAATTTTATATAAGACACCTTTACTCTCAATTTATCTATCCTATTCTCAATTCAATCAAATTAATATGATTAAAAATGATTTTAAACTATTTTTTATTTCCATTATATTCAAATTCTGAAGGAATTCGATTTCTCTTTTGGCAATCTCTTCGAACTCTTGTAGGAATTTCAATGTCCATTGGCTCGATGTTTAGAATATTTATATCCTTAGATTTGAACACTTCAAATTCTTTTTCATCGAGTTTGGTAAAATATGATTCTTTTTTGAATTTTGTGTCAATTTCTAAAGAATTGTTGAAATTTTTCACAGCGAGAATATGTGAGCAGACAATCCCGTAGCGTAAGGCTTCGTTGCAGTCGCAAGCAGCTTGATTTCCATCGTAAATAATAACAGTGTTAATCATTTCGATTTGCTTCAAACCACTTAAAACGTAATAACAATTTGGGTCTTCGGAAATTATTATTCTGTAAAAATCGGCCTTTTTTGTTATTTTTTCTATAATTTTTGTTGGCTCCTCATTATATTTGTAAAGTCTTAATAAAATTGACATTGTTTGCTGTTTAAAGAAATTAAATGCCTGAAGTAAATCGAATATTTTAGTTTTTTGAAAATAACCATTTAAGACTTCGAGTGCTGAGGTTGCCATTATGCCCTGATCAAAAGCCTTCCTTTTGAAAGGGTTTATTGATTGTAACTTCGCGATATATTTTGAAATTTTCTTTTCCAAATAATTCGGATAAGTCATTCTAATTTTTGTTTCAACTTCCTGTAAAATTCTTTGGAAATCTTTGTCATTGATTGCTCTTTTGAGCTGCCAAATTATCTCTCGACATTTTCCGAATTTTTGATTATTAAATAAATGAAATATGCATAAAATCCGCTTTGAGAGTAAATTGATTTCTGAATGTGACAATGCGCTTTTAATATCACTTCCATCGTCGGAAAATATTGTTGAAATGTCATTTTGTTTTATAACCAATAAAATTAATTTAAACAAGCTCCATATAAGAGGGTGATCTTCCTCAACACTCCAACTAGTGATGCGAAAAATTCCCAAACATATGGGGCTTCTCATATCCCATCCCCTATCGTTTCCCCAATTCAATTTTTTTGGAATTTTATTTTTTTCCCGCCCATTTGAATTAAAAATGGGCGATTTTCGTTAATGTGATTGAAATATCATAAAATTAATACGTATTTTAGCTAATAATTCTATTTTTATACAATATTCTCTCATTAAATCAACAATTTTTTCTAATTTTAATTTTTAATTTTTAATTTTTAATTTCTTCATAATTTTAGCGATTTATGCTCATTATTAGCAAATAAATAATATATATAATATACTTATTTCATTTTATTCAGATAGGTCTTTGGGATTGGGATACCTTGTCCAAATTCAGAGGAAGTTTGAGAGGTTGGGATGGAGTAGCCCATATTCAATTATCCCAAGTGTACTCCACGAATTTAAAATTATATTATATTATTGACGACATATCTAAATTTATAGATAAAAATTTCAATGCGTACACAATTTTTTTTGAGAAAATTCTTTTTTTACTTATTTTCATTCATAAAAGCTCACGTGAACTTAATTAACAACTGAGACATTTCCTATGAAATCATTTAATGCCGTCAAAATAGACATGTCTAAGCTGTTTTGAGTGACTTTCGCTCGATGTCTGATATTGCATCAGACATCGAGCGAAAGTCTCTCAGATTGGCTACACATCCATACGATCAATACTAGAGCTACGAATTACAAGCCTGTTTGGGCGATTTTTGGCCGAGTTCTGATTTTTCATTAGATCTCGAGCGAAAGTCTCTCAAATTGGCGGCAAACCCAAATTTTAGCTAAAAGTGACAGGGAAAAAAACGTTTAGTATTAAAAAAAAGACTGATGAGAGCTTCGTTCGAAATATAGAGGGAACTGAGAATGCGCAACCATTCTCAGGGAATATTGGATGCTATTCCCGTTCCCTCTGTATGGAAAATTGAGGTTTTCAAAGGGAGTTAAAATAATATCAAATTTATACTAATTTACTTCAAAATACAAAAGTATTTGACAGCTAAAATTAGTTACTTTAGCAAGCCTATCAATACCCTTTTACGATTATTGCTACTTTTTCGAAATAAAAGTAAAAACAAATTTATACTAATTTACTTCAAAATACAAAAGTATTTGACAGCTAAAATTAGTTACTTTAGCAAGCCTATCAATACCCTTTTACGATTATTGCAACTTTTTCGAAATAAAATAAATTTATTATCAAAAACTTTTTTTTCTTAGTAAAAATAAACGAAATTTTTTACCTTATGAACTTTTGATGGAAATATGCAAATTTAAAATAATAAAGAAAGCCGCGAGCGAATCGAGCGGCTTAGGTCTAAGATTTTGATTCAAATCTTTGCTTATATTCCTTAAATTCTTTATGAAACTCGCAACAGTTCCATAAAAAATTTTAAATTCTAAACTGTCGAAATTACCGATCGGTAATCACACCCTTCACGGGTGTGTCACTTTTAGCTAAAATTACCCCTACTCCTCAAATTGGCTGCCAGTTCATAAGAGTGAAACTCTAGCTACAAATTAGAAGCTTGCTTGAGAGACTCTCGCTCGCGTTGGGATCTGCATCAGAACTCGAGCGAAAGCCTCTCAAAGTGGTAAGACCTGCTCATTGTTGAACAGGAGCTGCGTAATGTGTTCGAGTAGAGTAAGGCTCTTCTAAGATCTTCCCTTGTGATTGGAAGAAATTAGAAGAGCCTCACTCTACTATTTTGTAATTGTATGCCCTGACCTTTGAGTGACCAGGGCTGCGTAATGTGTTCGAGTAGAGTAAGGCTCTTCTAAGATCTTCCCTTGTGATTGGAAGAAATTAGAAGAGCCTCACTCTACTATTTTGTAATTGTATGCCCTGGCCTTTGAGTGACCAGGGCTGCGTAATGTGTTCGAGTAGAGTAAGGCTCTTCTAAGATCTTCCCTTGTGATTGGAAGAAATTAGAAGAGCCTCACTCTACTATTTTGTAATTGTATGCCCTGGCCTTTGAGTGACCAGGGCTGCGTAATGTGTTCAGCAAATTGATATAAACGTACATCCCACAAAAAATGGATTGTCAAAATTTATCCCAAATTTTACAAAACCGCAGCGGTTATGACATCCCAGGGCTAAAAAAATTCCGAAAATCGCATCTCTACTCCAACCGTATGAAAGCGGAATGCATTTGCGAGATGGGGTTGTAGATGCCACAATTCCCATTTTTCCAGCACAAATTGTATGAGCTGCAGTAGCATCTACCATCAGTATGTTATTAAAAGCTTTCGATTGTAAAAAATATTTCGAAATTGGAGGTAAAATCGAAATTGTTTTTACAATAAAATCTGGTTGAGTAATGATTTTGTTTATCAAATAAACATATTCTCCTTTAGCATTCATTTTCCCAGTATGTATAATTGAGAAACCTCCATTTTGCACGACCAAATTATTTAATGATACCATTTTTTTGAAACTGTTGACTAAATCTGAATCGTCCATGTGAAATAGGCTTTTAACTCTTTTCCTAAATGTATCAGAATTAATCTTACGTCCAAATCTCATTTCAACATAACGTAGAAATTGAGTGTAATTCCGAGTTATAAATTGAAATTGATTTGATTGAATTCAATAATTTAAAACTATAGTCGGGATTCTTGAGTTTTTTTGACACTCGTTTTTATGAGATGACTCAATAATAACATTGAATGTATTTGGACTAGTGTATTTGATGAAATATTTTGCCCCACATTCACATGAGACCATACTATTCTCAGAATCATAGTTCATAAACAAATATTTTTGGCTTGTATAATAAAGAACATTAAATATAGCGCTTTCAAGCGAACTATATTTTTGGACTGTGAAATAAATTTCTAATCTTCGAATAAAATCTATGTCAATATTACCAGATGTGATGGAGTTCACATGATCTTCGTATTTTTCTTCATCTTCAGGGAAAAAATAGTTCATTTCTTGAAACGATGGTAAAACAGGATAGTCCTGTGGCTGTGATAGAGGAATTGTTAGTGTAAGTTTATTCTCTGGGGGTTGTTTGATAAGCTTGAATAGAATCGTCATTAAAAATAATCGTTTTACTCACAAAATATAATTGTACAATGTTTAAATATAAATGATTTAATTAAATTGAATATTATCATTCTTTTATATCACTCTCATACTTGAATCAAATGAAATTGAAAAGTAATTGATTTAAAAATTTAACTTTTTGCCTAAAATGTTTTTATTACATAATTACATTAATTGCTTATTGCAATGGAATTGATAAAATATAATAATACTAAAATTTTTTAAAAAATCTGCCATGTAAAGTTTAACGTACAATCTCCTATTTTCTAGATTCAAGTATTGCCTCTATTATGTGTTCATAACTTTAGATATTCTATGACCCTCAACCCAATCTACACTTTCATATGTAACTATTTTTGCAGGGCACTAATTTATTAGAAAAATTTGCAATCCAAATTACCCAGGCAAGCAAAACACAACTTCATTCAATATTTCCGATAGTAAAGATTTCCAACTAAAGATAAATATTTGGTGATATTCTCCCAACAATGCTTACATTTACAAATCCAATATCGATTTCAAAATTGAGCAGACAGATTTACAAATCCATTTATCACATTTGCAAACATCTATACATGAGTAGATATATGCAATTAGAAGCAAATCGGAATTGCCAATTTTTAATTAAAATCTAACTAAGCTTAATTTGAATAAAAACATTTACTATATATGATAATGAAGCATCTTATATCGAAATGAGTTCATAACTCCATTTTTTACTTTAACGCAATTTAATTCTTTCCATTAAGTAGAACTATATATCTAACCATATCCATAAGATACTTTATGAAGTGTTAAACACTTCTCTCGTTTGCATGTTCCTCACCTTGAGGGAGACTCCAAACTTGCTCGATCAGGATTCCTCCAGGGTGTCCAAAAATTTTTAAGGTTAAGAGTTTTACAACATTTATTTTGAGCAAGATGCAATTAGAGTTTCTATTACACAATCAGCATATATGATACATTATATCACATGTTTCATCTGTAAAAATCACTGATTGATTATAAGAGGTAAAATCACATTTAGATGTTCATGAATATCGTTACTTTGCCAATTTAGCGTCATATTATGGTAATATATGACAATGACGTTTTCAGTTTTGATAAATATAGGGTGTCCAAAGGTGCGTTTAGCACAGCGCTCTATATGAGACTATTAAAGGAGATATATGCTGATTATAAATATATAATAAAAAATATGAATATATGTATATGATGAGTAAGTTGTATTTTGGCGCCATGCCGGGATATAAAATGAATTTTGAGACAAGAGGCGGTTTCGCGGGAAATTTTGGCGGGATTTTTTCCATTTTTTTAATGAATCATAAAGAAAACATCCTCGCTCTTGCAAAAAAATGCAAAGACTGTAAAAAATCTACGAGACATTGGTAAAATGCTTCGGTATGGATGCTCCTAGCTATTCCACTGTAACGTATCATGTTAGGATGTATCACTTCATGAACAAAAAGGCGCCCATCATAAAAATTGACAAAAAATCGCCGGATCAAAGAAAAATCAAAGCAATTCTTCAAGCGCTAGATGAAGACCCAAGAGCATCACTCAGAAGGATAGAGGAGATGACAAAGATACCACGTACAACAGTCAGTTATTATCTGCACAATTATTTGAACTACAAACTAGCGTATACACGTTGGGTTCCGCACAACCTTAATTCAGTTCAAAAAAAATCTAGAGTCCAATCTTCGAAAGAGCTTCTCTCTATATTGGGTGCGTATCAATCCAAGAAGTTTCGCTTTTTAGTAACAGGGGACGAGTCTTGGTTTCAATATGCAACAGAAGCCAAAATCATGTGGATCCCGAAGGATGAAAATCCGCAAACATTCCCGAAGAAAAAAATTGACACACCAATGATGATGTTGTCGGTTTTTTGGGGCGTGAATGGCATCATCGCAATTGATATTCTTCAAAAACCTAATACGATGAATGCTCAGTATCTAATTGACAATGTTCTTACTCAAATTATCAATTCTGATGAGTTTGAGAAATCCAAACAACAAAAACAAAAGTTTGCAATTCATTTTGATAATTCAAGAGTTCACAAAAGTCATAAGGTAATGAATTACTTGGTGGAAAACAATGTCAAAGTTGTTCCAAACCCAAATTATTCACCTGATATTGCACCCTCTGACTTTTATTTATTCGGCACGCTAAAAAAGAGAGCTGAAGGACGCGAATTCGCGAGTCCAGATGATCTTGAAAATTTTGTAAGAGAGCAATTTGAGCAATTTTCTCATGATGATTTAAAGCGTGTCTTTCAAGCCCGGATCGATCGCTGCGAACGCGTGATTGAATCCAATGGTGATTATATTTAAATAAACTTTATATATATGTAACTTGTTTATTTCTATTCGCAGTATTCAGGTTTGTGCTAAACACACCTTTGGACACCCTATATAAATGATACTTATATGATATATTTTATATTGCTTTCAAAAAAAATATTAAATATTAAAAAAATATTAAAATCTTATAAAATCAAATTATCTGATGTTCTAATAAACTTTTGGAATATTTAATTAATACACTTGCTTTATTTATATTCAAAAAATAATAGATTCAAAATTGAATTGATTTATTTCAATTTAAGCCATAAAAAATTTGGATTTCCAAAATTTCATCGTTAAAATCTGAATCGCCTTTAAACTCTTCATAGATGAAATCAGCTATCACCCTTACTTTAGGATTTGTTATGTAAATTGAATTATTTCCAATTTTGCGAAATATTTCAA
Organism: Trichomonas vaginalis G3; assembly: GCF_026262505.1. Lineage (NCBI taxonomy): Eukaryota > Parabasalia > Trichomonadida > Trichomonadidae > Trichomonas > Trichomonas vaginalis. Next base: position 23,279,723 of record NC_067206.1, on the reverse strand, counting down.
GCATTTCTGTAATTTTTTCATCGATATCAGTTTTACATAATTCAAACATCATCTGAATTAGTGAAATTTTCTGAATGATATCAATGCTTGAATTTTCATATATATTATTGAATAATTCGAACATAATATCAAAAAGTAGAGCGGGTTTAAAGGCTTCTTGACAATAAATATTCATTGAGATTTTCATGAGCAAAACAATCATTGGCTGGATAAATGGATAAAAATTTTCATTTTTTGAAACAACAGAATAAAACACGAATATAAATGTAAGATCAGTGTTATATATCTCATTTGCAAATTTGTAAAAAAATTGAATTAATTTCATCGATTGGCATATAGATTAGAAGATCATCCATATCATATGTTAGAAATAAACACATAATGCGTGAAATATATTCAATTAAAACGGTTTGCTGATTTGAATAGAAAACATTTTTTGATTGTTGCGTGAAATACTGTTGAAAGCAGTTATGTATGTTGTTTCCAAAAATTTCGGATAAGAATTTTGAAAATAGTTCCCAATTTTTCAATGTGATTTGAATTTCAGATAGAAAATTTAGAAATTGAATCAAATACTCAAAATCTTGTGTGTCCTTGGAATAAAGGATTAGATATTGATTCGTAAATTCGAAGAAAAAATCTTGATTATCTGATTCTTTGAAATTTTTCAATAACAATTCAAAATCTATCTCTTGCATGTATTTATATTCCTTTGTCTGCTTAAAGATTGTTAAAGACAAATTTGCATAAAATGTAAAATCTGTTTGTAATAAATTTATTTGAGAAAGAATTAAATCCAATAATTCTACACTATCAATATTATTTACAAGAAAATTTCGAAAAGGTTTTATATCGATAATTTTTGAAAAGTCTTCGATTTTTAAATATTTAATTATTACAAATAAAATATCAGTTTCGATTTTAATATTTAAGTTGTTCAATGAGTTTAACGTTTCGATTAGGTTTTCATTTTTAGTTAATTTGGAATTATTTATTGTTATAGACCGAAAATAGATTTTTTCGGTTTTCTCTTCAAATAATTGAAAGAATGATACTATTATAGGTTTATTATATTATATAGCATATAATCATGCTATAGCCGAAAATTATAAGTTTTGAGAAGATTGAATATAACACAAATAAATTTGAATGTAAGTTAAATTGCTTGTTGTTTTTAATAGGCCTTTAATGAGAAATCCAATATTGCAAAATTCAAATTGAATGATTGAAAGAACAGAAAAAGTCATTCTTTTTAATTTCGAATATGTTTCATTGTATTTATAATTATACGGCAAATAAGATATTTAAACTTGATTTTTGAAGGAAAATTCACAAAATTGAATAAATTCAAATAATTTTTATTCAAAAATAAACTAGTTATTTGAGTTTAACACTAATTATCTATTCAAACTACAAAGTTTGTAATTTAAAATATTTTGTGAGATCAGATTGAATTAATTCAAGGTTCTTTTCAATTAATATTAATGACCATATTACGCATTTTCGAACATTCTAAACCAAATATATAAAAATGGGAGACGAATGTTAAATTTGCTAGACATGGGGGAGTTGTTTACCGAGTTTTAGCTCTTATCTCTAACAAAAAATTAATTTTTAAAAAAATGACCGAATACGTTTCACAGCGAGAAAAAAATAAAAGGCAAGATAGAATTTTCTAGACATAAAGAAGTTGTTTACCGAGTTTTAGCTCTTATCTCTAACGAAAAATTAATTTTTAAAAAAAATGACCGAATACGTTTCACAGCGAGAAAAAAATAAAAGGCAAGATAGAATTTTCTAGACATAAAGAAGTTGTTTACCGAGTTTTAGCTCTTATCTCTAACAAAAAATTAATTTTTAAAAAAATGACCGAATACGTTTCACAGCGAGAAAAAAATAAAAGGCAAGATAGAATTTTCTAGACATAAAGAAGTTGTTTACCGAGTTTTAGCTCTTATCTCTAACGAAAAATTAATTTTTAAAAAAATGACCGAATACGTTTCACAGCGAGAAAAAAATAAAAGGCAAGATAGAATTTTCTAGACATAAAGAAGTTGTTTACCGAGTTTTAGCTCTTATCTCTAACAAAAAATTAATTTTTAAAAAAAATGACCGAATACGTTTCACAGCGAGAAAAAAATAAAAGGCAAGATAGAATTTTCTAGACATAAAGAAGTTGTTTACCGAGTTTTAGCTCTTATCTCTAACGAAAAATTAATTTTTAAAAAAATGACCGAATACGTTTCACAGCGAGAAAAAAATAAAAGGCAAGATAGAATTTTCTAGACATAAAGAAGTTGTTTACCGAGTTTTAGCTCTTATCTCTAACGAAAAATTAATTTTTAAAAAAATGACCGAATACGTTTCACAGCGAGAAAAAAATAAAAGGCAAGATAGAATTTTCTAGACATAAAGAAGTTGTTTACCGAGTTTTAGCTCTTATCTCTAACGAAAAATTAATTTTTAAAAAAATGACCGAATACGTTTCACAGCGAGAAAAAAATAAAAGGCAAGATAGAATTTTCTAGACATAAAGAAGTTGTTTACCGAGTTTTAGCTCTTATCTCTAACAAAAAATTAATTTTTAAAAAAATGACCGAATACGTTTCACAGCGAGAAAAAAATAAAACTTTACACTGATTTTAATTTTCATTTCCAGTCACTTTACTTATTTTTTTTTATTTTTTTCATTTTAATTATAAATTTTTTCATAATACGTTTATTTACGTTACCATTTTCTTTATTCTTTTGAATTCCATACTAGACACTTATAGAATATTTTGATTGTTAACGTACTTCATTAGAATGAATCCTTACAAAGGGTATGTCGATCGAATTTACCTAATTGGTATTTCCAATCAGATTGAAAAAGGTAAAATGACATGGGAAGAAGCTTGCACCCATGTTCCCATCGCCCCAACCCTTCAATCAAATGATTTCAAATATTTAGATGTTTCAAAATCTTTTTTACAAAATCAATTTAGCTTACAGAATATCCCATTGCCTAAAGGCAAGAAAGGTCGTAGGGTCAATTGTTGTGCATGAAAATTCGGTTCACTTCACTTCTGACAAAAGTGACAAGTTTACATGACAAAAATAGTTTACATGGCAAAAATATATAGGGTATTTTTTTTTAAAAGTAGTTATCTTTATATATAAAAATAAAACTTTTGATATATTTGAGTAAATGATTTATTAATTTATTTATTTATTTTTTTTAAATCAAATCATATAAATATATATATATATATAATAGTGAAATAGAACAAGAGATAATTATTGATGATTAAATTGTAGACGAGAATAAAAGTTTAGATAAATTAATAAAATTAGTGTGGAATCAGACAAATTTCGGGTTGTTTGGGAAGGAATTGTTGGCTATGATGTACTGATTCATGATCAGTACATCATAGCCAACAATTCCTTATACAAAGTTCAAAAACTTGGGTGCAATCAGTTCTGATTGCACCCAAGTTTTTGAACTTTCTCGAGAGAATGAAAGGGTAAGAGGTATACATTATGAATATATACCTCTTACCCTTCCATTCCCTCTCTGACAGCGGGAAACTTTGTCTGGATGTTAAACTATTCAGACAAAGTTTCCCGCTGTTTGCGAAGGAATTGTTGGCTATGATGTACTGATTCATGATCAGTACATCATAGCCAACAATTCCTTATACAAAGTTCAATTTTCATATTTCATGTATGTAACTCTCTAAAACTATAAATCTGATTTTCATTTGGCAGATCCACTTCTTGTCTTTCCATTTTTTTTGAATCAATTTATACAAATAAACTTATAAAACACAAAATTATTATTTTATAATATAATTCTTAGATAATACATCCGATATGTAAAGTGTCAAAAATGAAGTGAACCGAATTTTCATGCATTACAGGTCGTAGGGTCAATCCCTACGACCAAATCAAAGCTCTTGCTGTGATACATGACCACTGGGCCTTTCCCTGTGGTCAAACAAAACAATGGAAACGTTTGAAATTACAACAAATTGATGTATCTTATAGAGAAGTACGCAGATACTTCAAAGAAAATCATTTCACCAAGACGCGATTAGAGCATGCCGGGCCAGAAACAGCAGTAAGATATTGGGCGCTTTCACCCAATCTTATCTGGCACGCAGATGTTCATTATTTTAGGGGTGTTCGTGGCCAGTATATTTATGGCATAATCGACGATTTTAGCCGCAAAGTCCTAGCGTGTATACAAATACCAGATATGCTGGCAGCGACGACAGCGAACGTTGCGGCTTCCGCCTTCATTGAATTTGGCGCCCCTTATTGTTTCTGGACCGACAACGGTTCAGAAAATAGGGGAGCCTTTCAAGATCTACTTGATCTTTGGGGCGTCCAATGGCGGCATACAGACTCTCATTCTCCCTACCAAAATGGGAAGATTGAGAGATTCTGGCCGACATTGGAGCGCTGCCAAAGCATTCAGGCTATTCCTGCCTTTATTTGGGAGTACAATAATAACACACCGCATGAAGATCTCCCAATTAATCCATTAACTGGAACAAATTACACGCCAAATCAAATGTATCAGCTGAAACCGAAATACACAAATGCAGATACAGAAAGGCTGTGGCAAATATGGGATACAGATACAGGCATGACCGCTGTTGACACATTCACAGCGTAATAATAAACATAATTTTTTAATTTCATTTTTAACAAGTTTTTTTAAATGTATGTAATGAATAATTCATTAGAATATGATAATGCACATTGTAACAGAATAGAACAATCACCAAATTTTTTTTGAAATTAAAAAATAAAAGTAAAAAGTATAAAGTAATCTAACCAAAAAAGATATTTAAAAGAATTTTGGAAAAAACAGAATAAGGATAATGATATTATTTTAGATACACAATCGATGTACTGAAGAATAATCCGGTAAAATGATGATATAAAATTAGATTATTTTACAAGTAGCTAAAAGAATAAAACTATAATATAAAATAAATGAAGTTTAATGAAATAATAAAGGTTAAATAAATAATAAAGATTTTTATTTTATATCAGTATTGAGAAGAAGTAACAGCTGACACTTGGTAGACAACTTCTTTATGTCTAGAAAATTCTATCTTGCCTTTTATTTTTTTCTCGCTGTGAAACGTATTCGGTCATTTTTTTAAAAATTAATTTTTTGTTAGAGATAAGAGCTAAAACTTTGCAGACAACTCCCCCATGTCTAGCAAATTTAACATTCGTCTCCCATTTTTATATATTTGGTTTAGAATGTTCGAAAATGCGTAATATGGTCATTAATATTAATTGAAAAGAACCTTGAATTAATTCAATCTGACCTCACAAAATATTTTAAATTACAAACTTTGTAGTTTGAATAGATAATTAGTGTTAAACTCAAATAACTAGTTTATTTTTGAATAAAAATTATTTGAATTTATTCAATTTTGTGAATTTTCCTTCAAAAATCAAGTTTAAATATCTTATTTGCCGTATAATTATAAATACAATGAAACATATTCGAAATTAAAAAGAATGACTTTTTCTGTTCTTTCAATCATTCAATTTGAATTTTGCAATATTGGATTTCTCATTAAAGGCCTATTAAAAACAACAAGCAATTTAACTTACATTCAAATTTATTTGTGTTATATTCAATCTTCTCAAAACTTATAATTTTCGGCTATAGCATGATTATATGCTATATAATATAATAAACCTATAATAGTATCATTCTTTCAATTATTTGAAGAGAAAACCGAAAAAATCTATTTTCGGTCTATAACATTTGGAATTATTTATTTGCATTTTTTCGATTATTTCATGAATTCTTGGATCTTCAACAGGAATGATTTCATTTTGGCTAAAATCTGAATTTTCAGCTTTATATTCATAATCTCCCATATTCTTTCGATAGTAAAAAATATCCAAAAATTTGACATATAACCGCTAAACTCATTCAAAATATTGAGAGGAGGGAAAAAAAAGATAATAAGTGTTAAATATTAAAAACCTTAATTTTTATTTATTTATTGTTTTTTATTTTTTTTAAGTTGGGCAAATAAAAATTTTTTATAGTATTTAATAAGGTTTTTTGGACAAATCCTCTTGCAATCTTCGTAACTTGCCGAGTAATATTTGTCATTAATTTTTCCGCCGCACATTAATTTATCGTTTTCTTCCCAAATATCGGTGATTTCAAAATTAGTTGGCTTTGCTTCGAATTCTTTTTCTTCTGATGCGCGTTTATATTGAGTTTTATCAAAATTATCTGTTTCTTTTTTATAAAAAAATAATGAAGATTTTGAAATCCATTCAGTTGTTCCATCATCCCATTTTATTAAATAATCTGGGATGTCAGATAAATCACGCCTCAACAATATTTGTTGAATCTTTTTTGTTGGCTGTGTCATTTAAAAAGTGACAGATTAACGATAAATTTAAATTCAATTTGTTCTATCAGAAAAAGTTGATTTTTTTTAAATCTAACTTAAAAAATTAATATTATAATAAGTCCTATATTCTTTCTTTCATATGAGCATAAAAAATTCAATAGATTTTTTACTACATAATCTCTTTATTAAATTTTAATCTTGTTAATATAGCATCACTTCATGTTTATATTTATTTCAATTAGCATTTGAATTTTCTATAAGTTATTTTTTTTCAAAATTTCCAAGAGCATTATAATTTATTTGCAATCTAAGAAAGCATATAAATTTCTTATTCACATAAAATTTAGTCAGAATTTTTTTCTGAACTTTGCTCACAAAATACTTCAGATTGAAATACTGATCAGTTTAAATTCTTTTGTTTGTTCCAAATTCATAAAAAAAGGAATCCAATAAATTTTAATTGATAGGTATTAATTTTACATTTTCTCTCAATTTGTATTCAAATTTATTATCTTTATTTCATATGTAAATTGTTTTTATTTTTGATCAAAATTAATAATATACTATTAGATATGGTCATTACTTAATCACTAACTATGCAAATAAGAAATATTCTTGGAATTCAAATGCAATCAAATTAACTCACATGTTTTGTTCAGTAATTGACTATTTTAACAATTGAATTCTAATTAATATTAATGGTTATGACAGATCATATATTTAAATACCCAATAAACGTGTATTTTCATATATAATTGAAAGATGTAAAAAGAAAAGTATGAGTTAGAGAATAAATTTTGATACAAGCATATATGGCATACTATTGTCAATTAGCCTTATCAATGTTTTAAAATAAATACCGAAATTTAATGAAAATAAGTTATTTATATAATGAAAAAATTCTAAATTCGATTGATATCATACTTATAGCTTTATTAATATGTTCTAAATTATATTCCATGGTATATAGATTCATAAATCAAATTTTGATGAAGTTATACATAAAAGGGAAAACGCCCCTCAGAAAAAGTAGGGACGTTTTCCGGTCCCTCGTATTTTTCTCATTTCATAAATTATTGGTTGAGAATCTGGTGTAGCTCTTATTGAAATGTTAAGTCTTGCTTGTTCATATGAGATTTCTCAATTCTGGAAATGAAGAAAAATTTTTTGTCAGTTGTACAGGATCAACCAAGCCGTTATAGGTTGGTACGTTAAAGTAAATGTATTTAAAATATGAAAAGTACGTTTATAATTTTAAATTAAATTTAATAAAATTAAAAATAAAAATGCTACATTTAGGTCTTTATGATGAAAATATATGTTTGGTAATAGATAAAAATGCTTTTTATATTTTGTAAAAATGAAATTATAAGAGGTTTGAGTTTTAATACTCAGCCTAATAACTGTATTTTCTAAGTACTTTATTTGTCTCTGTAAGCTTTTTCTTTTTCTGATTTGTAAACCTCAACATTAATTATATATATCTTAATTTTCCATTTAAGAACAAATATAAATTTGTGATATTCTTATGAAATTATAATATTTTGAGATTATTCTTTGAGTTACATTCAATATATGTGCGAGCTTGATTAAATATATTATCATTTATGTTGTAATAACATACAATATTTTAATAGGTTAAAATTTAATCAGATAAAAGTGACAATTGATGTCAAATCTTGTTATTAGACGAAATGATGCAAGTCAACTGGCCTTAAAACAAGTTTTTACAAATTTTCTATGAAACTGAAGCGATTTAGCAATTTGTGATTCTTTTAGAATTATTTTATCTAATACCGAAAAGGGTCGCTAGAAAAGTGACATTTGGCGCCAAAATTAAAATTTAAAAATATTAATATTGTTAAACAATATTAAACAACATTAAATATTATAAATACTAATTTGATTAAAAACATTTTTTAATAATAATTTTGAAAACTAAAAAAATTGGAATTGAAGGATGAGAGGCATATAGGCATACTATATACCTCTCACCCTTCTATTCCTACCATAAATTTCGCAAACTTGGTCGCAATCAGATGCAATTGCGACCAAGTTTTCGAACTTTCTTGAAGGAATTGGAGCCTGCAAAGCGCTGATAATGTATCAGTGTCTAGTAGGCTCCTTTTCCTTTTCTAAATAGGACAAACTTTGTTTGCATTAGATAACATGCGAACAAAATTTCTCCTATTTAGAGTTTGAATTGAAGGGTGAGATGTATATAGGCAAACTATATACCTCTCACCCTTCAATTCCTACGAAAAATGATTAGGTAACAAACAAACATAAATTAACTTTTATATTTTTTATATTTTAATTTCATATATTTAATAAAATTCCTTATATATTATAAATATTATGTTAAAAACCCTTTCGAATTTTGGCACGAAAATAAGAGTAAGTGTCACTTTTTGTCACTTTTTCTAGTGACCCTTTTCGGTACGGAACACTTTTAGAATTATTTATTATTACAATTTACTTATTTTAGCTTGGAATGTTTGTTAATAGGTATGTATTCCCGGCTAAATTGCTGAGAAACTTTGTCCGAATAACTTATCGTTTGGATAATGTTCCTTCCATTATTAATGAGAATGAAAGTGTAAGATGTATATAGTGACCATATATATACCTCTTACCCTTTCATTTTCACTTGGATATCAAATAAGGAATCAAATCTTGGTCATTGAACTGAGATCCCCTCACTGGGAGAAGGGTTCCAGATCCGAGAGATATGTATTTTACTTCCACAAATCAAAGAAGATGAAGAATATCAATTCATTAAACCTATTGCTGATCAATCAGTTGCAAAAATTGTGAAAATGATTGATGAAAATCAAAAATGCGAGATTCAATGTGAATTGAATGATGAATTTAGAGTTAGATAATTAGAAAAGGTTACACAATTTAATTCAAACCAAGGGCATTGTTTTGATAACATTGGAAATGAGGACTAGGATCAATACTTAAAAAGAAAAATGACAACATGAAATTCATGGCTGACTCAGCAATGCTTGACATTACCACACCATACAAATCCAATGTTGAATTCATATATCAAACGCCAAATCGAATAGAAATTGAATCCTTTATAAAATGTACACTTTTATTTGTCTCTGTAAGCTTTTTCTTTTTTATCTTGAAAAAGATTGTATTCCACTATTTTTAACAGATAATTGCATTTTATTTACGAACAATCAATTTCTCTGGGCATTTTATCGTGTTATTTACAATATCATTAAAAGGCAAGGAGTTGTATGTTACTTTTTATTTTAAAATAGATATAAATTAATAAAATGTCTGATTTTAAAATAATATCTTCATCGAAAACTTATATGTAAAATTCTTGCAATATCTAGTGTGCGTCTAAGTCTAAATCAATGTTTGAATTGAAGAGATTGTTTATGAAAATTGTAAATTCTGAAGTCGGATCAGTATAAATTCTTAGTTTTTCCAACAATTGTGTTACTAAATTCTGGTCTAAATCATTAATTGAATTTATGCTAAGAAGTATCAAGATATAGAAAGATTCACGATCTTGAAGATCATGAAAATTATCGATTAGGTCATAAATGGTATATTCATCAATCGATAATTTTACTTGCTGGCTTTGATGCTATGGATGTTCTTAAAATCGTTCCAAAAATCCTTAATACTTTATGATTTTTGGGATCTTCACAAAATAAATACATTGTTTCCACAATAATTTTGATAATGAATTAGAGTGTTTTTCTGAGTCAAAAATTTCTAACTTATCAAAAATAAGTTTATGCTTTGATTTTTACATTGATAATCAAGCCAATTATATTGCAATCTATCATGAAAGATAAAATATCATCTTGAGAGTAATTTAAGATCATAACTAATTCGTTCGTGAATATTAATATAACAGGATATTTCATCCCAATCTATGTAATCAATTAAATAACGTTTGAAATTGTCTGGAATTAGTTGATAATGATGGTATATGAAAACGATTGCGAAATTAAATTCAAGATCAGAGCCAGAGGTAACCATATCAAAAGCAAATTTGAAAATTGATATTTTTTGAATAGTTAAATTTTCGAAATTAGAAAAATGAAGATAGTGAAACTCATTCCAAATATTGATTACGAGCTCAATGAGGCACTCTGTAATATTTCAATAATTCTATTTTCAAATTCTTCTAAATTAGATTTTGAAATACGTAATATTATGTATTGCGGAGTGGCAACCACTGGGCCACCCAATTTCCAACCAGCGTATTTTTTTTGATTCTAAATTTTTTGTATTTTTTTGAGAGACATATTACAATTTTAATTCGATAAATCTGTATAATTTTTGAAAAGCTAATAAATTCCACATTAAAAATCTAAAAATCAAATATAAAACATAAGTAGTATATATAGCGGGTTTTGTGACTTTTTTTGTAAACGTAAGAATTCATACAATATTGAACGATTTTGTATCATTTTTTTTTAACATATGAAGTAAAAAATGTATGATTCTTACGGTTTTTATTCTTACGTTTTTGAATAAATCAAGATTTAAAAAATTTTCAAAATTGTAAGACATTTACACTCAGCCCATACATGATGAAATAAAAAAATAATTTTTTTAAAAAATAAACTTTAAAAATTCATGTCTTACATTTTTTGAATAAATGAGGGGTCCCTCGGTCCCTCGGTCCCTCGGTTAATTAACATCTTTTTGAAAATAGTGACAACAGTCACTGTGTGACGAGACCTGAAGGTCTTGACATTTTGACAACAGGGAAAAAAAGGAGGAAATTCATGTCTTACATTTTTTGAATAATTTATTTTTTTAATTCGTAAGAAAATGAGTGGATCAAGATTCGTAACCGTCAATCAATTAATGGATGCTCTTTCACCAATTCTTGAAAATGTTAAACAAGTAGATGTTTATTTCGATGATTATGTAGAAAGTTTATATTATAAAGGTAAACATAATATTAAACCCATTGCTTTTGCATTTGATAATAAATTAATTGAAAATGCAAAAATTTGGGAATTAATTCCGAATATTGAATTTATAACAAATATTAATGATAAATGGTTTAAACGAATTCCAACCACAAAAGTTCTTTGTAAATTAATGATCAAAACTGAGGAAAAAGAATTTAACGAGTTTAAATATCATCCAAATAAAGTTTCAGAACTAGAAAATGAAAAACTTCAGAAAAAATTAAACGATAGACTTTCAAATGATCGTATTGAAAAAATAAATAAACTAGCAGAAGTTGCATTTAATAATGAAATATTTGATGAATATAACCTTGAACTCAGTGATGGACTTTAAGTCCTGGGCACTTCATGCCTTGGGCTTTAAGGACCCGGGCTCAACGAGTCATGATTTATGAAATCAATAATTTGATTTATTCTTTCTTCAATAATTTCTATTCTTTTTGTTAAATCATCAATTTTCATTAATGAGGTGATTCTTGATTGAGGAATAGATTTCAAACTAACCACCCCCTTTATTTTTGAAATTTTGAATCCATCAACTTTAAACATTTTATTCAATTTACACGTTGTCAATTCTTCAAATAATTTTTTATTATTAGCATAATAGTCATTAAATTCTTCAACAGATGAAAAAATTTTTGTTTCAGTAATTGGTTTAACAACGTTTATTTTTTGTTGAACATTTTCACTTTCATTTATTTCTTCCTCCTCTGTTTCATTTATTTTTAAAATCGGTTTCATTTATCATTAAATAAAAATTAGAATATAAGTGATGAAATATATTTTTTAATTAATATTAAATCAGAAATGGCGGCAGGATTCTTTAAAAAATTATGGGAAGGAATTAAGAAAGCTGCAAGTTGGGTTCATCAGAAAATAATAAAACCCGTTGCAAACTTTTTGGCACCAGTAGCGAAAACGGCAGGAACTATCATAGGTGGAGTATTAGGTACTAAAGCAGGTAATCCAGCGATGGGAGCACAAGCAGGTAACGCAATTGGTGGAATTGCTGAAGGAATACTTAATAAAATAGGAGGTAAATAGTGGAAAAATAAATATTATTTTTATCTCAATATCGGTTGTAGTCGACGATAAACTTTATCTCCTTTATTTAATACTTCCCTTACCGGAACATTAGGTGCTATTTGTTCTGCAACGTCACTAATTGCTTCTTTATTCTTAAATATCCAATTTGCTCCCTTCTTCATTGTTTCCCAAACTTTATGCGCTCCTCTTTTTACTTTATCCCATAATTTTTTAAAGAATCCTGCAGCCATAGTTGATTATTTCATTAAAATTAAAAATTCATTTCCATCTTTTAATTTTGATTTTTTTATTTCATCATAAATGACGACTAACTATTTAGTGCCAAACACTAAACCGATTAATGGAAATGTGTTTCATTCATTCGAAAAGATAAATGAAATATTCGCAAAGAATGACGGTAGAAGATATTATAGAGAACTTGAAAGTTCATGCTATGACTCTGATGCTCCATATTTTGATGATAAACAAACTCATTTAAGAATTACAAATCCAGCTCATGATGTGAACCAATTAGGTGACACATATATTAAACGCAAAGTTAAAGCAACTCTAGTTTCAAATAAAGCTTTCACATGTGATACCGCTTTTAAATGCATGCGTTTATTCGTTGGTTACAAATCATCAAATCAAAGCTTTAAACAATTAGAAGTAGAAACTGAAAGAGGTGATGCCGGTTATCTTCAAATGGATTGCGCCCGTGAATCTTTCGCATTTGCAACATATAAACCAAAATCAGAAAGGAAAGTTAAAAAGTTTGTTCATTCATTATATAACAATGTTCAAAAATATGATAACTCAGTATGTGGTAAATATATTGACCCTTCAGAAGTTTTCAAGAAAGCAAATGAAGAAGTTGATGTCACTTTTGATATGATTATTCCGGTAAATGATTTGTTAGCATTTCAGGCGTTCGATGATTATCCTAAATCATTTGGTGAAATCATTCTTAAATATTATGTTTTCAGGGATACTTTAGTATTTTGTCAGGTTGACCCGTTAAGAGTTGCTGATTTACAAAATTACGTTTATGAAAAGATAACTGATGAAAATTATGAAAAGATTATGAATCATGTTTATAAATATGATCGCAAATTCCAACAAATCGGACTTCCTACCAAATTAATTACAAGCTTAGCCGCTACATCTGCTGACGCAAAAGTTGATAACGTTATTATTTCATGCACAAAGATGGAAGTTTTAGAGGATAAATGCATTACACCAGGATACGGTTTAATTGAAGAATCAGTTAAAGCAATACCACGTTTATTCAGTAAGGAAGATCCATTCATGATTCCAGCTCAACATATTGACGTTCGTTCACTAAATGGAGGTTGCATCACTCCTGAAGGTATCAGTTCAGATTTCTCATACGCTCTTCATAATGTTACAGATGTTGTGTTAGCATTTCCGAAGAATGCAATGCAAAGAACAGTTTTAGAAAATCCAATGCTTCGAGGTCTTCAGGTCACTATAGATTCCAGAAACTTCCCCGATCAAGCGATGACCACAGTGGGTGACATATTCTTTACACGTATGCTTCAAGCTTCTGATTTAGATGGAGTGAATGAATGCACGGAAGAATACGAGGACTCATTAACTAGACCACTGAATGATGATAATGGTACGCCATTAGCTAGAACATGGAAAGACCAAACTTCATTCTTATGCACTATTCCAGTTCAACGTGATGGCGGGTATATTCTTTGATGGATTAGAAACTTTCAACTCACAAGTTACAGTACAAGTGAAAGCTTATCCAATCATTCAGGGTGAAAATGATACTTACTGTTCAAAAGTGACAAATCCTCCTCAGGTTTGGTTTACTAGGACTACATATTGGACATGGACACCGGATGAAGGTTTGAAATATCATCCAACAGGTACACCACCACAGTATAGAAGTTCATATGATGAAATATTGATGAATAGAAATGTTTAAAATTATAAATTTATTTTTGATTAAATGGATTTCAATTCTGAAGAATTAACAGATGTATATAATACCTACATAGATGATATGATTAATGAAGCATTGAGTGATAATAAAAATGCTCTATCTAAGGAAAAATTAATGAAAATTCCATATTCTGAATGTTACTTAAATTCAATCACTGCAGCAATTGGTAAACAAAATAAAGGTAAAACATTAACGATATTAAAACAAATTATCATTATTGCTAACACTTCACCATATTCTCATGTGTTAATTTATATCAACCGTTCAGGTTCACCTTCAGATGATACATTTGAATCTTTAAAGCATTTAATCAAAATTCCAATTATTTATTTATCACAAGAAGAAGCAGAAGATTATTTAAAAAACTTTTTAATGTATAAAGAATTATATAATACAATCAAGAAGCAAGGATTAGAGGATAAAATTATTGATAAACAAAGGAACGAATTATTTGAAACACTTTCTATTTCAAATTTTGATAGAGAATTTTTGCATTCACTAATTTTTCTAGATGATGCCGTGAAATCAAAACTAATAACTAATGAGAAATCATATTTTAATCAGTTATTAACTCAATGTCGACACATTCAGTGTTCATTCTTTATGGCTGTTCAATACTTCAAAGCATTAAGCACAAACATTAAATCAAACCTGTCCACCCTTTTCATTTTCAGTGGGTTTAGTCGTCAACAGTTGAACGTTATGCTTTATCAAGTGAATTTACCAATGAGCATTAATGAACTTTACACACAATATCAACAATTAGGTGAACATGGAAAAATAATAGTTGATTTCAATAAAGGTTCCATTAAATTCGAATAACTTTTTATAATTAATTTTTATTTTTTATTTATAATTAAACATGACAGAAATAGCAAATCTTCTACAGGTTCCATTAAAACAAGGAACAAACAAAAAGGGTGCAATATAATAGAACTATGAAAGTTCCAGACGGAATGAAAGAATTAGTCCACATTGTTGCCGGTCTTCAAAAGGATGTTAAACAAATGAGAAACGTTTTAACATTACCAGAAGCTCAAGCATATGCCAACGTCATGGACAAATTGGGAAGCACATGAAGCAGACATTACAGGACCAAATGGAAAGCCTGATGGTATAAATGAAGTTTTTCGTTACTGATGGTCAAGGAAATATTAAAGTCATAAATGGTTATAAATTAACAATGACAGATTATCCTAAACGTAAAGCATATAATGAACGTTATCCTATGCAATTTGATGAAAATGGAAAAGCTGTTAAACAATACATTGGAGATGGTGAACATGGTCCAATTAATTCATACCGTTATAATCCATATTCTTATTTCAATGAAGAATTAAATGCTGTTGAAAGAGGGACCGATGGATTACACGATATGTTAATCAGTTTGATGTCAATATGCAAATTTGAGATCTGAAATTCCAGCTAAGAAATTCTTTAAAGTTGCTTTATTCGATCCAGTGTTCAATGAACAGAAAGAAGCAATGAAAGCAGAATTTAAACCAATTCAAGTGGCAAGAATTTCTTCATCTTCACTTTCAGAAGCGTTCAAGGAATTGATAAAGAAACCACTTTATTCTCAACAAGGTTATAACTTTGATTTACTTAAAGAAAGTGATAAACGTAAATTAGAAAAATCAGATGGTTTTAAGAATGCATGTAATGAAATGATTAAAGATATTGTAAATGATAAAATAAGACTGGAAGAAACTCAAAGCATTATCAATAACATAATTGGTGCAGTTACAAAGAAAGTATAAGCAAACAAGGATGAACCTTGGATATTACCGTAACAACTAAATAAAACTTTAAATATATTTTTCTTTTTTTATTCGATATAAATGAGAAGACGTTTCACTAGTCAAAAGAACACAAACGCAAAAGCAGAGATTACGGTTGGTTATAACGTAAATGATGATAAATCACGAATTATTCAAAATGTTAAAGTTAATGTTAGTCCTGAATTAACAAGGTCAGCAACTCAACCAAATTTATTAACTCGTGACTTACCAAAGAAAGAGGAGGAGCAAAATAAAGAAGATGGAGACCCAATCATTTTATCTGAACCAGGTAAAGAACCCGTTGAAATCCCCACATATCCAACATACCCCCCACCACTTGATAATCCGGGAATCTATGATTCCAGTCGCAATGCGCCATATAAAATAGACATTAATTCTGAATTAATGAAAATATAGGGTGTCCAAAGGTGCGTTTAGCACAGCGCTCTATATGAGACTATTAAAGGAGATATATGCTGATTATAAATATATAATAAAAAATATGAATATATGTATATGATGAGTATGTTGTATTTTGGCGCCATGCCGGTATATAAAATGAATTTTTAGACAAGAGGCGGTTTCGCGGGAAATTTTGGCGGGATTTTTTTCATTTTTTTAATGAATCATAAAGAAAACATCCTCGCTCTTGCAAAAAAATGCAAAGACTGTAAAAAAATCTACGAGACATTGGTAAAATGCTTCGGTATGGATGCTCCTAGCTATTCCACTGTAACGTATCATGTTAGGATGTATCACTTCATGAACAAAAAGGCGCCCATCATAAAAATTGACAAAAAATCGCCGGATCAAAGAAAAATCAAAGCAATTCTTCAAGCGCTAGATGAAGACCCAAGAGCATCACTCAGAAGGATAGAGGAGATGACAAAGATACCACGTACAACAGTCAGTTATTATCTGCACAATTATTTGAACTACAAACTAGCGTATACACGTTGGGTTCCGCACAACCTTAATTCAGTTCAAAAAAAATCTAGAGTCCAATCTTCGAAAGAGCTCCTCTCTATATTGGGTGCGTATCAATCCAAGAAGTTTCGCTTTTTAGTAACAGGGGACGAGTCTTGGTTTCAATATGCAACAGAAGCCAAAATCATGTGGATCCCGAAGGATGAAAATCCGCAAACATTCCCGAAGAAAAAAATTGACACACCAATGATGATGTTGTCGGTTTTTTGGGGCGTGAATGGCATCATCGCAATTGATATTCTTCAAAAACCTAATACGATGAATGCTCAGTATCTAATTGACAATGTTCTTACTCAAATTATCAATTCTGATGAGTTTGAGAAATCCAAACAACAAAAAACAAAAGTTTGCAATTCATTTTGATAATTCAAGAGTTCACAAAAGTCATAAGGTAATGAATTACTTGGTGGAAAACAATGTCAAAGTTGTTCCAAACCCAATTTATTCACCTGATATTGCACCCTCTGACTTTTATTTATTCGGCACGCTAAAAAAGAGAGCTGAAGGACGCGAATTCGCGAGTCCAGATGATCTTGAAAATTTTGTAAGAGAGCAATTTGAGCAATTTTCTCATGATGATTTAAAGCGTGTCTTTCAAGCCTGGATCGATCGCTGCGAACGCGTGATTGAATCCAATGGTGATTATATTTAAATAAACTTTATATATATGTAACTTGTTTATTTCTATTCGCAGTATTCAGGTTTGTGCTAAACACACCTTTGGACACCCTATATATCGCGATATCATAACTGATAATTATGATTCAATAATAAATTTAATTGATCAATCCGGTTTAATTATTTTACCTTATGAGTCATTAATTCACATTATCGCCATTCTTTGTGATGTTCAAGATTCAGACGTGAAGATTCAATTTTTCATAGATGATGAGGTTTCATGCTGCGGAACAGTTGCAAAAATAAATCCTATAAAGGATATTAGCACAATTAAGATATCAAAGAACGGAACAACAACTGAACTTCATTTAACATATAATGATATTTATAATCAAATAGTTGATGAATATAAAATATCACTTGAAAAATTCTTTGTTAAGGCCATTTAATATTCAAGCATTAACATTATCGAATAATAATCCTTTGAATCATAATCAATAATAATTGACCTTTCACCAGTTTCTATCGTTTGTTTTATTTCTTTTTGTTCCCCACTATCCGGATCAGTCATTGTAATTGTTTTTGTTATAGTATCTGCTTTATCTTTAACTTCAATCTTTTTTCCATCGGGATATTTAAACCAAAATTCCAAAAATTCGATATTGTCAATCTGTTCATATTTTAATCTATCAATTACATTTTTAATACCATCTGAAAATCTTATGAAATGGTCATTATATGGATTTGATTGAACTAAATTTGAATGAAGTGAAATATAACCCGATGATGAATATGACATTGACTCATATTTTCTGAAAACACTAAAATTTATAACATGAATGAATTTCTTATTCGTTGAATTTATGAATTCTTGAGGTAATCTTATTTTAGTTTTATTTATCACTGGAAAATAACGCTTTACCATATTTTTAATCGTAATAAAAATGTCAATTATCAATATTATTTCGAATAATAGTTGTGAATTAAATTTAACAGTTAGTGGAATTTATAATGTTACTCTCGTTTCTGTGAGTGGTAAATTTAATCCCATTCTTTTAGACCCTTCAGATTATATATCATTTATTAAAGATGACCATGAAAAAACGTATGATATGTATATAAATAATGTGATAGCGAAATGGGATATTAACATGATTTTAAGTTATTTAAATGAATCATTTATCGTATGGTATGAAGAAAATTTTAAATCAAAACCTGATAAACTTTTTGAACTTGATGAAATAAATAACCTTATTAAATTCCCGCTGAAAATTAAATTTTGTACTCCTCATCTTCGTTCATTGTTGGGGATATTAAATTTTGAAAAAGATGTTGGGGATGTTTTGTATTCTGACACTGGTTCCAATTTCATTTTAATCAAATGTGATAAAGTTAATACCCCAATGAGATTTTCACACCAAACATTAGACCCTAACTCTTACCCATCAATTCAAAACATTTTATCCATCAACTTAAACACATTTTCTTTATCATATCCGTTTCAATTATCTGGGAATTCATTTATTCTTCATTCAAAAGATTTATCAAATATTAAATTTAGAATAACTGACCTATTTGATTGTGATTTAGAATTTATGAATGAAATATTATGGCAATTTCAAATAGAAAAAATAGCTGATGAGATAACAGATTAAATATTTATTTTTAAATCATAATAAATGATTAAACAACAGCAACCACAACAACTTAAGGCACAAAACACCCAGGTCCTTCAGACCATTACATACGCCACATATGCATATAATTCAAAGACGGCAGAACAAACGCAAAGGTTGAAATATGGAGATTTGGAGATAGTATTGAAAAATGACCATTTCGAATTCGTTTGCAAGGGTGGTGCGGTGATATCAAATATAAAAGAAATTTTATTTATGAATTCAAAAATTAAAGGTATAACGGATGATATAACATCAATTCCACCAGAAGAACAGAGATATTACGCATTAAATGCATTTCCTAAAGTTTTGAAGATTGGAAGATTTAATTTAAATGAGGAATTCATAAAAGGTTTCCTAAATGACATAATGAAGAAGGCAGATAAGGAATATGTTGCTGCTGTGTTAGAGAAGAAAGCAGATAAGGAATATGTTAACGAAAAAGATAATGAAATTCAAGAAAGGGTTGAATGGTATCATGAATGGACATCAAAGATTTTAAAAACTAAAGCCGATACAGGATGGGTTTCAGGATGTTTAGACCTTAAAGCGGATAAAACTTATGTTAACGATGAGTTAGAGAAGAAGGCAGATAAGGAATATGTTAACGAAATATACCAAAGTTTGATAGGAACAACGAAAAATATTGAAACTATTGTTGGTGACTTTTCTATCTATGAAGAAAACAAATATTTTAGATGGGAGTTTGTACACTCCTTAAAAAATGGTATACGGTATAAACTCATTCCGAAAAATAACAATGAAATGTATGTAGGCTATATAAAGAATAATGGTACACAAGTTAAAGTTCCATTAGACAACAAACTGTTACTTAAACTTATATGGAGACGAACAAAAGAAATATTTAAGAGTTTATGAAATGGCAGATATGACATTGCCTGACCCAGCTCCAGCACCATATTATTATGACTATGGAGATGATGTCAGAACACCACATGTAGATGAACAAAAGCTAACATTATATTTAGATTATTATAGATATAAAAGATATAATGCAATAGAAAAAACGAGAATAATATATTATTATACAGATGACAGAAATAAATATTATAGTCAAGATTTTACCTACCCTGAAAACATAAGATTATATTATAAAAAAATATTCTGACACAAACCAGAAGAAACCAGAAATAGTTACACTATATTTTAAGTTCAAAAGAGACAATCCTATAATATCTCATATGTTTGATTTAATGAACCCAGTAGGTTCTATTTATACATCTATGGATGCAAGAGGTCCTCAAGTAATGTTTGGTGTTGGTGCATGGGAACAAATAGTTGACAGGTTTTTGTATTGTGCAAACTCTTCAAAGGAAACAGGAGGTTCGAAGAAAATTACTGAAGCAAACCTTCCACCGCACACTCATACAGGAACTACAAACACAACAGGTAATCATTCACATTCAATAACAAAAAGAGGTTATAGAAATCTTGCAGCAGGTTCGGATAGACAGGGAATGGATAGATATGATATTTCAAGCGACCCAGTAGATTCAAGCGCAGGTATTTTCTGTGGAACCACAGGAAATCATTCACACACTTTCACAACAAATCCAACAGGCTCGGGTAAAGATTACATACCACCATTTGTGACTGTATTCGCATGGTACCGCATTTATTGAATGTGCTTGAGCCTACTTTGCAGGCTTACCGCGTTCATTGAATGAACTAAATATATTTTATGTTTGTAATTAATTAGGTAATGAAGTAATGAATGAACTGCAGAAATAAATGTTTACGTAAACATTTATTTCCTATGTTGTTGTCTAAATGTCAAGACCTTCAGGTCTCGTCACACAGTGACTGTTGTCTCATTTTTTAAAAGAAGTTAAATGACCTGGTAGCACATGGTAACATGGTAGCACCTACAGTTCTTCAAAAATAATTCATAACTGCCTTCCTCCTATGTTGTTGTCAAAATGTCAAGACCTTCAGGTCTCGTCACACAGTGACTGTTGTCACAAACTTTAGAACGGACTGAAAGTCCTGAGCTCCAAAAGAGCGAACGGTATAATTTAAATTTTTATTTTTATCATAAATGAATACCCCACAAGCTCAAAATTTACCACGAATCATAACAAGGGAGGAAATGATAAAAATGATGCGAGAACATGTTAAAAATAACAAACCACTAAAACTGAGAAAATGTGGTTATGCAGTAATGATGGAAAGAGAAATGTTGTCGAAGAGGAATAAAAATTAAATTTGGATAGAGTTTAAAAATTCATCTTTATTAAATTCATCTCTTCCAATCAATTTATTTATTCTATTAAATTCTTTTATTTTTGCTTCACTCAGTTTAAGGATTGAACGGTAAGTTTCTAATTTTTCGATTATTTCTTTATCGTTTTCAACCCCACCACATTGTGGCTTCTTTTTGTAATAGCATATTTTTGATTTAATTCTGTTTAGTTTCTTTTTATATTCATCGTCTGGACTCTTGGCTGCTTCATCGTTACTCATTTCTTACGAAATAAAAAAATTAAATATTATTTAAATATAATGGAGTAATAAAATAAATCGGAATTTCTATTAATTTATTGTCAACTTCAACTAATGCATTGCCGTTAATATATCTAACAAATTCAGCTATTGTGTCAAATCTTCGTCTTCTTTTTGTCATTGATTTATCAGTTTTTCCATAATCGAGATGAATCAAAACTTTATCCCCTTGTTTAAAATTCATGAGCCCCGAATTAATTTGTTCACGTTTAACATCATTTAACCTTTCCATTTGTTTTCTAATATATTCCCATTCTTTTGAAATATCATTTTTCATTTCCACTGGTTTCATGTTAATAGTTCTATGCCATGTATTATTGTAATAATATACTAACTGCTGTATGATGGAGTCATGATTTCCATCCCAGTATATCTGACCGTTAACCCCTAACGCATCTCTAAGAGTTCTCATTACCGCATCAACTATTTTATTATGAAACGTATATGGAGAGGATGAAAAGTAAAAATTAATTTGTGGGAAATAATGAGTCATGGCTGCCTGAAATCCTTTATCACCATCACCCCTGATATTATCTACTCTTTCCTGATCTAGTAAGTATTGTATAGCTCTTCTTGTTTCCTGTTCTGTTTTCCCTTTCACCGGAATGCAGTATAAATATCTAGTGTTAATGTTAATGGCAAATAAATAAGTAATATTTCCTTTTGAATATTCCAGATGATCGATTTCATATGAATAAAGTGAAGGTGCAAATGATGGACGACTAAATTTTTCCTTTAATGGTTGAATTTTCGGGTCAATTGGTTTATTTAATATCTTGAAACCCTTTTTAAAATCTTTTTGTTTCTTTAATGTTTGAAATGGATATAATAAAGTGAATGATGAAGGATTAACTGAAGGAGGAGGTGGTACTGTCGTTGGAGGTTTTGGTGTTGCAAGTGGTTTAATTTTATCTGCTTTGATTTTGGATTTCATTCCCCCCTTCATTAATTCTGGATGTATTCTATTCATTTGTTTTAAATATGCTGTATATAAAGGTTTGATATACTTTCCCGCTTCGAGTTTATGTTGAAGGATGAATTCCAAAAGTTGATCTTCATTTAAAAGTCGGGCTGAATATGGTTTAACTAATGAATCATAAATTAAAGCTTGTGCTTCATTTATGAGCTGCTGAACGTCCAAACTTTTCTCTTTTGGCTTTTGCGGTTCAGGATTATATAAATTATATAATTCATCAATATCTTTTTCAGTTAATACTTTATTTTTGAAATCTTTCAACTGTTTAAGTTGTGATTTACTTTTTCCCTTTGAATATTTTCCTTCTTTAATATTCTCTCTTAAACGTTTAATTATTTTATCATGATATTTCAAAATTTCGTTTTTATAATACCGATAGTATTCATCCATATCATCACCCGTTATATTTTCATCATGTTTTTGAAGATATGCTTTTAAATCATAATAAGTAAGAAAATTTTGATTAAATACTAAATCATCAATTAAAATTTTTAAATCTACACTATTCATTTATATAAAAATAAAATAAATGTTTAAGGGTGCCCGCCTCTTTGTCTCTTCTGTGGCATTTCATTAAATAAATGGCATACAACATCCATTTTCACAACATACAGCCTTAGTGTGTGCTCCTGTTAATGCAGTCTTACCAATTGTTAAGCGAGTCATTGACTCATTTTTAAGTTGTAAATTAATATTCTGACCATCAAATATCACTTTATCATTTATTATATCCAAATAATTTTTAGGTGTTAATTGCTTATTTTGTCTTAAACTAATACCTTTCATTTTTTGTGCTATCTTTTTGAAGGAGTCTTCACCAATCATTCCGTTGAATGATGTATAACATTTAGGACATAAAGCAACCATGTTATCACCTTGTTTCTCAATTGCTAAACCCAATAATTTTTTCTCATGTGCTTTTTCTTCAGCTTTATTCTTTAATTTAGGTTTAAATTTCTCATCAAAACAAAAGAAATCAAAAGGTGCGAATTTGAAAATGTTTTTATCATAAAATTGTTTATCGGTTACAATCGCTTGAAATGCTTGAGTGTTAGGAAGATTTGGGTCGCCAGCGATTGCCCAATATGATGAATCAGTATCACCTTCAATGAAATGAAAACGATTAACATCCATACATTTATACATGAAATCATAAATGAAAACCAAATACCAGTATTTAGCATTATCTAAAGTGAAAAATGCCTCTTGTAAACATGTTTCACATCTATAAAATCTATCTTTGAGCATCACTTGATACGTATCCTCACCTATTTCTCTAATGTTTTTAAATTTATTTGACATACATGCAACGCGTGCCTTTTGTGCATTCATTATTTTAGTCTTTGCGTAATTTTGTGTATTCATTGCATCGTAACCATATGATCCATTAAGTGAAATTTTGCAAAATAAACTTTTTCCTTTATTTCCTTCTAATTCAGCCTTTTGTCTTTCGTTCATAAATTTGTTCGCAAATTCATTAAAACATGAATTTTTCGTAAATGTTAAAATTGATTGAATATCATCGATGATAAAATGAAATCTGTCTATTAGATACCAAAGATAATAAGAAGAAAATGGTTGATATTGGTTGTGTGTTGATGCTAACTGAGTTAATTTTCTCTGTTTCTGGTCAACTGGTAGATTGTTTGATTTCATGTAATTATACATAAAACTGCCAATTGTTTTTTTCATCTGTGATAATATCTAAGTTTCTATTATCGGTAAAAAAGTTAATGTAATCATTAATATACTTTTCATCAATGTGACCCTTTACTTCAGCCACGAATAAAGTATTTTTCTTTCTAATAATTCCTAAAGCTTTTGCTTTCTTTGTTGCTGTATCACAAATTAAAACATCTTCTAATCTTCCCGGCATATACATTTTATGGTCAGTATATTGAATGAAATCATGAGGATTAGATGAAAATGATGAAGGATATAATGAATTAAAATCAACACCAACGAAATGAGTCATGATGTTGGAAGTGTCCTCATTTGATACAGTTTTAGTTTCTGGACTATATGAAAGTTTATTAATGTGCGTGATACCTTTAAGATTAACACGATGTTGAACATTAGAGAGACCACCAGTAATTCCATTACGGAGGATGTGATACGCTTCCACTGAATCTAAAGTCATTGGTAAATTATTTTTCAATGCATAATTTCTTAAATTGATTCTTAAACGTTGAATGTCTTCATCTTTATTTGATTTTACGACATTGCAATAACAACACATTAACTGACAATTTTCTTTGGTGTGTGGTTTTTCATTATCGATTCTATCCAATGTTGGTTTATTTGCATATGTAAACGCTTTACCACACATTTTGCATTTAGATGAAAGGATTAAATCGTGATAGTATTGAAAATCATCTATTGAAACATTGTTTTTGGTATCTCTTTTCGCTTTTTCATCTTGTTTCTTATATGATTCAATTTTATATTTCCAATACTTTTTCGTTAATTCAAAACTTGATTCCACATTTTCTTCTTCTCTGGATAGTTTCGTTAGGATTGAAGTTCTATATGCTAACGCGTAACGAATCATTGATGCATTAGATGATAATGAAAAGATTATGAAGCATATCAATTTTATAAACAAATGTTTCTTCAATAATTTTATCAATTGGGTCAATCATAATTTCAACGTCTTTATTGCAATAATGAATAAAATATCTAATCTATTCTCAAATTTTTAGCATCATTGAGATATATTTGATAATCTGAATCGGATATTTTCTTGTGTTAATGCTGAATAAAATGAATCTTGAGTGAATGGTTCCTCTTTATATAATTCATCTTCGTAATTTTCCCATGTGATGAATTGATATGGGAGAATGATTTAAACACGTTTTATTGTTTCCGAAATCTTGAGTAAATTGGTCTAATGTTCCACCCGCTATATAATTTCTGATGTCAATAAATCTCAATTCATATGGAACGTTTGTTTTCTTTACAATGATTTGCTTAAATTGAGAAGAAGAACCCAGCATTGATTTTATCTTCCATTTTGCAGTATTTAATCACGAAGAATTAAATTTAAATCAAACTTTCCCGAATTAAAACCAATGATATTCACTTATTAAATTCTTCATCTAAAAGCTCTTTCATTGCTTCCTTCTTTCTCATTTAATGTATGGGACAATGTCCCACCGTTTGTGGCTTCATTAATTCTTCATATTGTTCAAATTTGATTAGCAACTAATGAACAGGTTGAAAATAAAATTCAATCCAATCAGAGATGAACGAATCACTTGATGTTAAGCAAAAAATTCCTCGTAAAGTTTTATCGTTTAATTTAACCGTTGATGATACCATGAATGGTTTTAAGTAAGCGTTCAAAGTTGCACACTCAGAAAGTTGTAATTCTTCTTTAGTCTCTAATGTTTCGAAGTCAAAAGTAATATAATATCTTGTCGGTTGATAATATTCCTGCAAATTATGAGCTAATACCACTGATATATCTTCTGTTTCGTAATATGTGGTGCATATGGTTGCTGTGTCTTTTGCAATTGAACGTCTTGAATTAATCTTCCATTATTTTCTTTACATTCTCACAATGTTTTAAAAATCTTCTTTGGTTTTTCCTTTCTGGATCATCACGGATAGAATATACTTCTTCTTTGCAAAAGGGGCAAACTTTATATCCTGTGAGTGCTTCAACGTCTGTTATTCTGTCAGCGTGAAGTTTCCACATGGACTCTGTGTTAATAAAATATTTACTGTTTCAAATTCTGGATCTATCATTATGATTCCACTAATGAAAGTCTACCTTGTTAATGTCTACGTCTTCTGGTTGAGGGTCACAATAATAAAAATCAATATTAACGTTTAACATTCTTGCTAATCTCTCACTTTCTGATGAAATGTCAAATCCTTCATATGCATCTATGGCTTCATTTAAATAACTTCTACGAGTTTTAGGATTAACACCATCAGGAATGTTATAGAAGCGTTTAAATAACCTTCTACCTTCGGCTCTTATTTGATTATCATTCATTTTAGCTGTTCCATTTTTGTTCATTTATGTAAGAATAAAAATTAAAAAATAAATAAAAATAAAGTTTATTTTTTTTAAAGTCCGAGACTCAGAGAGTCCAGGGCTAAAGTCCATAAAATGAATTAAGAACACATAAATTTTTATCATCTGCGACGTGACGAATACATTTTAATTTACTCAAGAATGCGTACCCTGATACATTAAATCTAATTCCTGTCTTATTTAATTTCACAACTTTGAAAAGGAATGTATGAATAGCTATAAAATGATGAGAAGATGTTTTATGGGTTGCTTCCATTTTTTCTGAAATAAATGAATAAATATAATGTT
Organism: Trichomonas vaginalis G3; assembly: GCF_026262505.1. Classification (NCBI taxonomy): domain Eukaryota; phylum Parabasalia; order Trichomonadida; family Trichomonadidae; genus Trichomonas; species Trichomonas vaginalis. The sequence goes on along the minus strand of NC_067206.1, from coordinate 23,252,481 downwards.
TATAAGTTTTCATATCTTTTATGTTCTTAATAACGAATGGTATAGACCTTTCCACTTCGTCTTCCTTCGGTGCTGTTCTTTCATATGAAACATTATTGGTATCTTCAATAATGAAACCACAATCGCATAAAATTTTATATGTACCAATTGTTTCTTTTGATATTTTATCTAACAAATCAAAAACTTTATCAACACCTGTACATTTATTTAAATAATAATTTGTGTAAATATCATGGTCTTCTTTCTTAATCGTATTTGTTGCATATGTTACATTTTTCAGTGCTTTTTTGAATTTTTCAGAATCAAGAGGAGGTGAAAGTAATATACATGGATAATCTCCATTATCAATAAATTGTAACTTATGTTTACGAATAAATTTAGTACCTTCTTCTGAAAGTGTTTCGTCTATTTCACCATCTAATAAATTTTGTGTTGATTCTGAGACATAATTTTTATATCTTTCCTCATGTGATTTTTGAACTTCTGATTCTGAAGCTGGGATATTCATTAAACCCTCTACTTCATTCTCAGCATTTCTCAATTCAATAATTTTTTCATCTATTTCATTTCTTAATTGTTCCAATTTCTCAATCTCATCGTTATAATATTCATCTTGTTTAATTTTTTCTTCAAAATATTCAGGAGGTGTTTCAAGGCTCTCTGAGCCCAGGTCCTCTGGACCATAAAGAGGAATATTCTCCTGTTTTTCAACTTTTTTGGGATATAAATATCTCATTATAGCCTTTTTAGTAATTGGTCCGTTATATTTAAATTCATTCAACAATCTGGAAAACTCTTTCACATTCTGCATATATGTTGGATAAGAACCGTCTCCAAAATTTTCTAAAATATTTTCTAATTCTGAATTAGTGAACTTTAAAGATTTCAATGAATTAGTTGTTATACTCATTTATTATAAAATAAAAAATAAAAAAAATAAATTATTCAAAAAATGTAAGACATGAATTTCCTCCTTTTTTTCCCTGTTGTCAAAATGTCAAGACCTTCAGGTCTCGTCACACAGTGACTGTTGTCACTATTTTCAAAAAGATGTTAATTAACCGAGGGACCGAGGGACCGAGGGACCCCTCATTTATTCAAAAAATGTAAGACATGAATTTTTAAAGTTTATTTTTTAAAAAAATTATTTTTTTATTTCATCATGTATGGGCTGAGTGTAAATGTCTTACAATTTTGAAAATTTTTTAAATCTTGATTTATTCAAAAACGTAAGAATAAAAACCGTAAGAATCATACATTTTTTACTTCATATGTTAAAAAAAAATGATACAAAATCGTTCAATATTGTATGAATTCTTACGTTTACAAAAAAAGTCACAAAACCCGCTATATATACTACTAACATATGTGGTAAAAGGTGGATGAATAATCGTTCACTTTTACAACTTTGACCCACAAATTGAATACTTTTCCCAAAATATAGATACAAGGTGACGTGAATTTTGCATCCCTGGGATGGACGATACACCCAAAGTGTCACCTTTTTGGGATAACAAAAATTTATATATATGAGAGTTCTGCAAATCATATGCACAATATCTATTCTTCCTGACTTCTTCTATATAGGAGTCAGGCTGAATAGATATTGTGCATGTGGCAATATAAGTATTTCCGAGATTGCCATCGTGCGCTATAGTACACTACTTCTCCTTGGTCCTAGCTTAGTTCCAAGGATATCGGTGTTCAAGGATTTGGCAAGGTCCTTCTGAAGTCTCTCATTCGATGAGAGATTTCGGAAGAACCTTGCCTTAGAGTATTCCAACTCTTGTTCTCTTGTCCCTGAATAGTCAGAAAAGCTATTTGACTACTTAAGGCAGAGATTATCCAAGGTCCCTCATTTGATGAGAGGCCTCGGATAATCTCTGCCTTAAAGTTGTACACTTGTAGTCCATCAGAATGTAAGTATACACGGATAGGACAGCTTTCTTCTGAAGTCTTAGATTTGATGAGAAGCCTCAGAAGAAAACTGTCCTATTTTATAATAGGAGGAGTTTCAGAAGCTCCAGAGCTCCCTTTCGTAAGGAATAGGAGCTTTGGAGCTCCTGGTTCGAAGATGTGCTTCGCATCTTTCATCAGCATAGGATATTTATCAACTGGGACTCTGTTGATGAAGACTCAGGAGCTCCAAAGCTCCCTTTCGTAAGGATTAGGAGCTTTGGAGCTCCTGAAGGTAAGGTAGGATTGCTCTGATCTCTAATCAGTAGATGCCATGCCTCATTATGGACTCTACTGACAAGAGATCAAGAGCTCCAAGGACTCCCTTTTTAGCTAGTGGCATTCTCACCATTTAGTAGGATCGCTGATCCTACTAATGAAGTGATCACTTAATATACGTTTTGAATAAATTGAATTTTTTTACAAAAATTTAGTATTTTTTATAAACATCACATATATATTATAAATACGTAAATATATTCTTTAATTCAAAAAATTCAATTCGGTTTCGGGCTGGGTATCCCAGCCCCAAGTATTCAATTTTATTCAATTTTTTTAGAATTTTGGGTTGGGGTGCCCAGACCAAAACAAACTTTATATTTTGATATGTAGATGCGTATGTGTACATCATTATTGCGTTATATATTATATTTTTAATGAAAAAAATCTGATTCAAAAAAAAATTATCACTAATTAGTTGATAATATAAAGAAAAAATAGATAAATTGTATGTTTTGAGAGTATTTATCCACATTCACTCATATGAATTTCATTAAATAGTGTCTTTTTACTCCAAAATTTATTTTGAATTATTGAAATCAAAGAAAAAAAAAACTAGAAAAATTTCTCGAAATTTTTATTTTTTTAAAAATTTTGGATTTTATATTAAAAACTGACACTGGGAGGACGATAGGGCTGGGATTAGAGATACCCCGCTCACTTGGGAAAAATACGGATCTATACCCAAAACACCCACTATCCACGTGGCCTAAAATAATCGTCTTGATTAAAAATAATATCTAAAATTGAATATACATTCAAAAATAATTTTATTTTTTGAAGAAGTCCCACCTAAAGTCTTTGTTTGCTTGGGGAGTTCCATAGTTCCCAATCCTACGAAAGGGAGCTATGAAGCTCCTGAGGCCCTATCAGCAGAGGCCCTATTTAGCTCAAGAAGTAGCATATTGCACACTTGTCACTCTCTCAGTGCCATTCCGGGGGGCTTGCGGAGGCAATATCCCTTGGAATGGCACAAAGTTCAGCATTCATAACTTGAAACGGAACATTGAGTGACAAGAGTGCAAGAAAGAGAGAAGAAAAAAGAGAGAGAAAGAAAAAAAGAAGGAAAAAAGAGGAAAAATAGGACATATTAAATTTTATTTTAATAACTTTTTTGTTTTTGTTCACTGGCCGACGGCGGTGCGCTCCCGAAGGGCGCATCACCGCCGGAGGCTCCAAATTTTTGAAAATTAAATTTTTCTGGTGGTCCCCACTTTCTTTAAAAATGTGGGAAGTGGGAACTTTTTTCCGAAAGGTCGCAATGCATACGTAATATATACTGTAATAATTTTGCTATTCTCTTTGATGCTTTGAAATTTTTTTGATTTAATGCATTTGGAATGAGATTAATAATTATAAAAATAAAATATTTGCTCAGGATAGTTTTCAGAATTTTTGCCTTCCAAATACAATAGGTTATTTCGAATGATCAAAATAATTTCGCAAATTGAATCGCAATTGAATTTGCTGATATAAAGAGATAAAAACAGGTCATATCTTTCATGAATCAAGTATTGGTTTGTTTTATCAGAGATGGCGGTAAGGATTTTAATAGTTTTTAACATAAATAAGTTGTTTCATTGGAATATGGAATCTGAAATTATATTTGGGTTATCGAAAATCCGTGTTATATATGCGCGATAGAAATTATATATTCCGGAATAAGATTTCGAAATTGAATAGGACCATATAATATAAAATGATGAATTTTCGGTATATCGGATATAATATAGCTTAGAAATGATTGGAATTCTTTGAACTGCGAAAATAAATAATTATCATCATCTGAAAGAGAGTATTGATACAAATCTCGTACTTGCAAATCGAATGATAATTGATAATCGATCTCAGCTATATTTTCATGAAACTGATTTTAAAAATTATTGATTATCTCGGTTTCTGAAATAGTTAATTCAGTACTTATAATAGTTTCATCGAGAATAATGTTATCTTTGTTCGGTTCTTTGTATTGCATTGAAAGAAAGATAATATTAATAATAATAAATAATATTAATAATAATAAATAATATTAATAATAATAAATAATATTAATAATAATAAATAATATTAATAATAATAAATAATATTAATAATAATAAATAATATTAATAATAATAAATAATATTAATAATAATAAATAATATTAATAATAATAAATAATATTAATAATAATAAATAATATTAATAATAATAAATAATAATAATAATAAATTGAGAGATTCGAAGTGAATCTAATTCAAAGAAAGCCATTTGATTATTATAGCTTTCTTTAGACGGTATATAACAGTTCATATGTATCAAAAACATATTGATTGATGCAGATCAGTCATCTTTTCTTTGAATTAAAGAAGATTCGAATAAAAGTTGATTGAAAGAAAGCCATTCTTTTGTCATGGCTTTCTTTCAAAGCATAGATTGCTTACAAATGTACCAATCTCAAACGATTGGTACATATGTATCAACTTTTCTTTAAATCACAAAAGATTCGTAGTGAATTTGAAACACACATATTGCTTACATTTATACCAATCACATATTGTTGGTACATATTTATAAATAATTATTGTTTTGAGATCATTCTTAAAGTTGTACCAAAGACAGTCATTGTTAGACAATGATTGTCTTTGTTCGCAATAATCACTTATATTGATTTTACAATTTGCTATAGCAAGCCAATTATGAACCAATACTAATACAGTCTTTCAAAAAAATTGTATATCATTCATTCTCAATATATTCTATATACTTGTAACGCACATTTAATCAAATCATACTCATATAGGAAAAACACTGTATACTCACTAAATAGCTCAAATACATTTTGTTGTTAAGATATAATTTGATTTCACTGCAAATTTTGAGGAATTCATATAAAATACATGTATTATTATTTTTATTCATACATATAATACGAGCATACTGTGAATTAACTTAGAAACACAAAAGAGAGTGCGCATTAAAACATCTAACATTATATTTTTAATGAGCAATGTGAATGTATTATAGTATAATGCATCTATCCATGTAATATTATGTGGTAAGACCTAGTATTGAGGGCTTAAACATTAATTTACTATTTTTTGCTGCAAAAAATGGGAGTGTCACTTTTTGCTTGCAAAAATGGGATATTCCCAAAATAACTTGTTCTTCTCACAAAAAGTGCCAAATGTCTCATTATTCTGTTTTGTATCGTTAATAGCAAGGTTCAATGAATGACAGTCGCATGATATTGCAATGAAACCCATCTCTTCTCTTTCTTTATCGAACGCTGACCACTGAACACGAAGATTGTCGCCAATGAAACCTACTGGAGTAAGATGCAAGCGTGTGCATTCAGCAAAGCATTGATATATTGCTTTCATGTATGAGGCATGATTGCCTGGAAAGTTAGGCTTGGTCAAAAGAAGCAGAAAAGGCTTCAAGGATGTATTTGCATTCATGATGTAGCACTCAAGATAGTTAGTGCTTCCAGCATCTATTGCAATGCCAACATACTCAAGCTCTCTGAATAACCTTACTTGCATGTCAAAAACAATTGCAGCCATATTGATCGAAATATTCAGAAAAATTATGAAATTTAATTATTCTTGAACATCTACCATCCTTATCATGAACAATATTAACAATGTTAGGAATCTTTGCTAAACGTTGAAATAATAGCTTCGTTCCATTAGATTCCATCCCATTTGCACCACCAAAATAATTTGCTGAAGAGTTTATCTTTGAATTATTGCGAGTCACTAATTGATAATCAATCACTCTATGTGTTTGTACATCAATTGCCGTGACAAGACAATGATAACCATTTCGAGGATGGTCCCAATATCCATCGATGTCGATGGTTACATTTGGTTGTAATTGTGATTGACGTAATAATAAATCTTTATTGGTTATTTTCATGATTTCCTTTTCAAAAACTTTAATTTCTTCCACAGGAGTAGTTAGAATTTAAAAAAAATGAAATTAATTTTTTTTTCTCGAAATAGGAAAAAGTCTGAAACATAATAGTTTATTCATAAAAAGAGTAGGAGATAAAATATAGATTTGAGCAATAATTTTCTTGTTTTATCCAATATTCACCGCGAAACAAACCAATATAAGGAAATTTGTAAACCTCAGAATTTCACCCCTTAAAATAATAAAAATTAAAAAAAACATGCGTTTTCTTAATCAAATACAAATGTGTATGCCATATTTTAAAAGTCTCGGTTTTTCTTTATGGTATCTTATTATTTTAATTTTTAAATATATATATTGGGGAATTTTGAGAGTTGGCGTCACTAAGGCGTCATATTGTAAAACATTCAATTTTGAATAGTTTATGGCGTCATAAGGCAAGAATTCAGAGGGTGAGCGTCATGAAATAAATGTCAGATATTTTTAGATGAGCAATCGTCGAGGAAGTAAAAAGTGACCAAAAAATTATTTGTTGTTTTATTTGATATTATAGATAATATTATGGAATAAAAATTTTCATAATGATTTTCATAAGCTCAGTGAAATAATTGAGAATTTGTAAATTATGAAACAAAAAATTGAAGAAACTTTTGAGAGACAGAAAAAAATAAAAATAAAAATGATTTAAGAAATTGGATTGTGGCCTAGGATGGGCTGGACTAGAGCAAGTACTTCGTAGGCAACAATTTCCTCTCTGAGAATCTAAAACTTTTTCTCTCAAAAGTCTTTTTTTCAATAAATTTCAAAACCACAATCAATATTTTTGAAAGATTAACATTACTTCCTCTTTTATTTTTGACACAAATAACCGTTTTGTAAACTATGACGCCGGCCCTTTGAATTCACCCTTATGACGCCCGTAAACCATTCAAACTTGAATGGTTTACATCGTGACGCCTTCATGACGCCTCACTCAAACGAACCCATATATTGGCTTTCATAAAAGAAATAAGCATATTTCTAACTTTATTTACATCCAAATGTCTAATATATACCTGGACAAAGGTGTCTGACCAATATCAAAAATTTGAAATCGTTACATGTGTAGTGAAATTAACCAGAAATTATAAAATCTTCCCAAAACGGTTATTTTGGATTTTGCCCACAAATATCTTCCAAATCCATAAAAATTAAATATAAACGGTTAGGATGGTAGTTAGGATGGAAGATTCTTTATTATTATAAATTAGAGTAAAATTATAGATTTAGATACTACATACATTATGCATGATTTTCTCAGTTGGAATTTTGGTCAAATTTACACTTTTCCGACGTTTTGCCAGGGGCGCGAAGCGAGCGAAAAAAAGTCGGAAAAGTGTAATTCTCGGGTAAGGTCGCCAAAAAAAGTGCGGAAATTAAAAACCGCAGTTTGAGTACTTTCTGAGAGTCTGTTTGTCAGAAAGGATACATTTGTAAACTTTCTGACACTAAATTTTTTTGGTCCTTTCAAAGTTTTTGACAATGTCAAAAAGTATACATCGGGGCTCTCAATTTTCCTCTCAAACGGCGGTTTTTTAAAAACGCTCAATTTTTCATCGACCTTATATGATTATTTTTGCTTTTAATGCCGAACAGCATTTGAATCAAAAATAATCGTATGTCCGAGAATTCTCATTTTGAGAATGGGACAAAGTTATCACTTAGTTTTTTTTTAATGGTCGACTTAGTGGTTTCACTAAATGCCAACCAAAACGCTTACCAGCACAGTTACACTGAGCACAAAGAGACAAACAAGGGCTACGGTTAAAGTGTTCATCAAATCTCATTATATCTGCTTCATATTTGACATTCTTTACAAACTCAACCAAAACGCTTACCAGCAGCACAGTTACACTAAGGAAGAGACGCAAATATCTATTTTTATCTGAAATTACAATTTCATGTCTTTTTTTTAAAGAATTTGAAATTATAAATTCGGGGCATTCTATAAATTCATACACATTGCTTATTTATTAATGTTATATATCGTTATATAATAGTTAGTATACAAGTCTTGGGTATGGTGGCACTGCGTTCCACTTTACCCAATACTTGTGAATTTGACACTTTACAAAACCGTTAACGTATATTTTACAACACAAACGACAACACTAACTTAACCTTAAATATTTACAAAACCACCAACCACTTCACTAACGAACTCACTAATGTAAAAATAAACGTTCTCACTATCGTTCTCACTAACAACTTCACTAATGTTCTCATAAATTTTCCTCAATATCTTCATCATCAGTGTTAACCCTATTGTAGTCATACTTGAAGCCATAAACTTTCTCTAACTTCTTAACGTACAATTTACATAACTTACCTTCGTCATCGTATGGTTTAATGATATAACTATTTCTATCTTTATAAACAGTCAATGAAAAGTCAACTGGTCTCGGATGTATTTGAAAGAACATGTTATGCTCAGGAAGGAAGAATAAATGTTTAAATGTATGTTTGTTATATGTTTTGATTTGTATGAGTTGCTTTTGTTCTGTCATTACATCCAAATAAAATAAAAATAAAATAAAAAATAAACTTAAAAATTAATGATATCACCACCCGCACACGTATGAAAACATAGCACAAAAATAAATTTAGGGTAGAAGGTTAGATCTAACCCGATATCTAACCTCTTTTCTAACCTGTTGAATTCATTGCTTTATAACTCTCTTCCTTTCTCCAACTCTTCTAACTTCTTCTTAAGTTCAGCAATGTTGTCCTCATGAAGTTTAATCTTTCTCAAAATTCCTTCTCTATCTAATGGTTGCTTTATCTTTCTAAACTGAACTCTACCATCCTTCATAGTATGAACGTAAAAACCTTCTGGAATAATTCCTGATTTAATGTATTCTACCAAAAACTTTTGTTTCATTGCTTCAGTGACTTTAGTCGTCATTTCAATCAAATAAAAATGTTCAAATAAAATAAAAAATAACGTTATTTTTTCAGTAAGGAAACGCAGGAGTTTTACGATTTATTTGAGGAGTAGGTTCTGGTTTAAATGTTGGAGTCGGTTTAGGAGTTGACTTTTGAACAGGAGTTTGTACTTCCATAGGTTCAGGAGTCATTGAAGGTTTTGCTTGTGAAGGCGTTGGTTTTGGCGAAGGTGTTGGAGTTTGTTTAACTTCAGCTACTTCAGTATTATTTACAACATTTGCTTTATTTCTTTTCAACATCATAACTGCTCCTGCTGTAGCTAGCAAACCTAGTGGGAGACCATATCTTATATAAGGACTTGACCAAATGCTATTTTTGACAGGAGCTGGTGGAACACCTAACCTTGGTGAGACTGCTCTTTGCCATTGTGCAGCTCGTAAGAAATATTCAATAGGTGCTCCATAATCGTTTGGTAAAGTTTGTTTCATAGATGGTGAAGGTTCACGAGAGCTTGATGAAGAACTCATTTATAAGCTTTAAAAATAAACGTTCATCCTTTATTCCTCACTGTCGTCAGTTGCTAAGTTATAGTCGTCAAGTCTTATTATTGGTATGCCTGACTGTCTTACTTGTATTGCAAAGCAACAATCCCTCATAAATCCAATAAGTGGCTTTGGTACATTTTCAGTTGCTAGTTCAATAGGTCCTTTAACAGACAATTTGTATGTTATTGGAGCAGTAGATGTTTGACCTTGCTGGAAGCAAAAGTCCACTTCTGTTGGAAAACCACATAAGAAATGTGTGTTGTCATAGCTATCCCATTTATGTTCCACACTACCATCATCCACCAATGACCTCATAACATCTTCATTAAATCCTATCATATCATTGTTTGTATTGCAGGCGTTCGCAACCATTTCATAAAATACAGGTCCATATGATTTTTCAGGTTCTGCAGGCATATTTCCATAAGCTCCCATGGAAAGCTGAAGATATTTAAACTTAGGGTTCTCAAAATTAACATAATAGTTGTCTTTCTTTCTAAATAGTGCCCAAATACTTTTAACATTAATAGGCGTATAAGCTGCTGTAAATGTTGCACTTGAACTATCTGTATTCTTTGAGAATGAACCGTCCATAGGAATCCAATCCATAACTTTAACAGGAAAACATAAAGCCTCGTTTGTATAATGTTCTACAAGTTCTGTATAAATGTTAGGGTCTAAAGAGAATGACTTTGGATGAATGAAACATTCATTAAAATCCATCTTTGTTCGAAATAGTTGCTGGGTTACAGTTGTAATAGTAACTGTTCCACTAGCTTCTACTGCCTTCGTTATCATAGTGAATGGTTCATTCCATGGAACAAATTTATTTGTCGGTGGATTTGAATCTGAAGCAAATGCAACTTTAAGAGTTGGATTGAAAGCAATGATATCATTTACAGATATAGATGTGCATTGTAAGGCGTCGCTACTGAACTTTACTTTAAGCTGAATGTTACCAGCAAATGCAGGAATAAATCTATATAGCTTCTAATGGTAAAAACTTTCTAACAGGAATTCTTAAACGAAGCTTAAAATCAAATGATTTTCCTGCTGTAATTGGACCACTAACAATTTGTCCTGTTCTGCATGTTCCCGAATGACTCCATACATCTTCATGTCGAGTCTTTGAGAAAACATCTACTTTCTTTATTTGTTCGGTAGTTTGTGAGTTTGAAGTTATATATGCTTCTTCTCTTGCGTTGTCTTGAGAATATACAATACGACCATTTGCAAGGATTTGATATCCAGCAACTGCATAGAAAGCGTCATCGAACCAATCCAAAATCCTGGTGGGTTTGTTTTTTTATTGGAACCTGAACCAATTTCTTTATCTACAATAAATTGACCTTCCATTTTATACGTAATGAATGTATTGTAAAGGTCCAACATATTTTCACCAGGAGGTGAGAGATTGAATGTTACCCATGTGTTATCTTTAGCAGTTCCAGGTTGTGATGGAATCTTTGCGTCAGAATATTTTCTATTAGTGTCACCAATTTGAACTGCATTGTCTATGATATCGAAATATGAGCGAATCTGATGAATATGCTCTGCTGGAGTAAATTCGTTTAGCTGTTCGTTCTGCATGTATTTACTTCAGATAAAAATATCTATTTACTTCATTATTCTCACTCTTCTTCTTGGTATTCGTGGTGGAAGTTGTTTCTTGACATTTCAATGAACTGTACATTCTCTTTTGTCTCAACTTCTTTCACCGGCGGGTCAGGGTTCTTTGACTCGGTTTGTTTTTCAATGAAATTCACGAACTTTGCAATAAGCTCTTGGTTCGTTATTGAAAGTACATCTGGCTTCTTTTCTTTCTGGTTCTATTGACTTTTCAGTTTGAACAGAAGGTTTTATATGGGCTTCGTGGACTTCACCCTTGCCATGCACCTTAATGTTGTCGCTCTCTGCATTCGCTAATGGTACCTTTCTTTTTCTTACGTATATTTTACCATCTTTACTCTGACTTACGTAATAGAAAGGATGTTGTATTCCTCTTGCGTCATTTAATATAATAGACTCTCGCTCTGATTTTGACAAGCTCATTTTACATCGGTTAAAGTTTTAATTTAGTTTTTTTATCTGCAGTCAAATGACTCAGACAAGCCCTACGGACAAGACCCAAGGTGTCATAGATGTTGAAGCATTGAAGAAAGAAATTCGCGAGCAAATTTTATCCGAACTGAAGGAACAAAAACAAGAACAAAAGCCAGAGAGACCAAAGAGAAAACTTAGTGAAAAACAACTAGCTGCATTAGCTGCTGGAAGACAGAAGAACCCACGTTTGCTGGCGAAAAAAGCTAGAGAAGAAGCAAAAGCTAAAGAAGCTGAAGCAAAGAAAGAGTAAATGGTTTATTTTTATCCGAATTAAATGTATAGACAAATACCTTTAACTGTTGCGTTCAGTAGTGAAAACCCTGACGTCAAAATAAAGGGGAACAGAGTAACGTTTAAGTTTCCAACAGACTGGATTGTGAACATAAATGAAGAGAAGTACATTGGCATAACATCATGTATATAACACGTGCTTTCAGAAAGGTTGACTTTATACTTCAAGTCGAGATAGAAAATGACGAACAGTCTTTAAGCGCCCAAAACATTCACATATACAAATACTTTAAAGACGATACAACATTGCACAATGTATGATTTCAATTTAATGAGATGTTCGAGAAAAGTTCAACATTGAAGTACAAACTTTACAGCCTTTACGTGAGTTTCTTGCACAACTGAAAGAAGAAGGTAGTCAAGCCACAACTTATAGACTTTCATTATGAATTTAATGAAAATGAAGATGGAACTCATGACTGTCAATTCATTGTATTCTCACCATTCAATGAAGTCGCTAAAAAAAGAAAAATCCATTACGTATAAGATTTCAAATCTCCGAACCAAAGTGATGATTTTTAAGAATGTTTTCAAATTATGATGCAATGCTTCCGAGGAAAAAATGAATTTTCAAAGATTGTAACACCTGGCATTTGGATAGAAAGCAAGCAATACTTTACTCTAATATAGCCAAAGGCGTTGAAAATGAGTTCATTGGTCATACAAGAACTTCACCACTTCCTAACCCTAAATACTATAAATTAACTGGCTTCAATCGTGAGTTTTGGATAGACATGTACTCCACTCATGACCATAAATGTCCAGTGTTCTTGCTCCAGATGGGAAGGACTGTCTCTACATTGAAGCACAACTCTTAAACTCTACCATCGCAGTAATTGTAAAATCTACGCTAGCTTTATTTTTATCACGAATGACCTCATTGCTGAACAAAAATAAATGACCTCAGAACTTCAACTTACGAATAAAGCTTGTTTTAGTCGTTATTGAAAAGTTGAACTTTTCAGCAAAGCAAGGTTGACATGACTTACATAAGTCGAATGCAATCTCTTGACCATCATGAAGTGCTTTGTAAAGTTTCATTAAACTGAACTCAGAGTCTTTGTCATATGTTCCAACAGGTATGTGAATGTTCTTATCTTCATTGTAATAGCATTGTATAGCTTCAGGAAAACATTTCATTAGCGGTTAAAGCAATAACATCTTGCTTCACGCCTTTCATTCTGCAGTGAAATGCAACTTCATTTAAATCGTTAGTGAGTAAGTCTATGTAGGTCTTCTTTCCACAGAAAATACTTTTATAAGCTAAACTTTGTTTTCCAGGTGTTATTTCTGCAAAGTCGCTATGAAATTGACAAGGTTCTTTCCTATAAGTTCGCGACCATATCTCTTCTTAAACCTGCTGCAAGCTTTGGGATGTCTTCATTATATAAGTGCATACTGTCGGTATCTGGTAAAAGATTTGAAAGTCCCATGTCCTCTGCAGTACAGAATACTTCATTCATAATACGTTTTGACATAGACAGAATATTAACACCAAGTGGACAGAAGTTAAAGTGTCTGCAAATGCTTTTCGTTAGCTTGAAAATAGTTTTATCTGAACCATCCAAACCTTCGAACTTCACTATATGGTTGTAATTTCTTATAGCATATCTTATAGCATCTTTGTCATCTACTATGTTATTTTTGACTCAATAGGAGATAGAATAGTTTTGCCATAAATGCTGTTCAGAATGAGTTTTTATAATTTCTTGTAAGGGGTTTTCTTCTTTCTTATACTTTAACCTTAACTCAAACAACTTCTTTACTTCATCTCTTATTCTCATATCTCTGTTTCCATCGTAATAGTATCCTTGCAAACTTCACATTTGACACCTTGATATTTTATGAGGTCTTGTAATGTTATATGGTCAACATACATGAGACAGCAAGTGTTTTGAACTTCTTGGAACGTTAAGTTCTGGATTTAGTTCAGGGTCGCAAACTATTAAATGAAAGTGTCTGGGTATACCAATCTCTGTTATCTTAATGAGAACAAAGAAGCCAGACATAAACTTTTCACCAAATGGGTTCCTTTTGGTCGTCATCGAATAAATGTCTCATGAGATAACTCTGTGCTTAACATTTCTTCCTTCAATACTTTTGGAATACCTTCTAAAGTATAAAGTCTTGCTATAGCTGAAAGGATATAATGAAACAGTGTCGAAGTCAGCAATGAGTTTCTTTTTGCTCTTTTGTTTCATGTTATCTGACAACATACATCTTCCACCTTGAATGCATCTCGAAATAAATTCTCTTGGTTTATTTGAGAGGTCATAAAGATTTCCATTCGGGAAGTATACTCTGTTCTCAAACAATTTGTTAGCAATAGAACAAATACTAACGTAGTCATAAACGTTTAAATCAAACTCTTTCAATAAGTCATTGCGGAACTTTACAAAACCTTCTCTTAAAATTCTTACATCTTGTTTGCAGTAAAACGTGCTATATTTTTCTAAGTCGAAGTGGTTTTCATCTATTCTGCAACCTTTGATGGAATCTATGTTCTTCATAAATGTATCTGCATCATGGATAAACTTACATGCTTCAGAAATGACACCAGTTCTGTTGTCATTTGCTAACAAAACACTGCTGTAGTAGTTATATGGAAATACTTCTTTCGGTCCTGTTTGTAAGTTAAACATAGCAGGAAATAGTTTAAGCTTCTTATTTATAACACTGTAAGAGTCTTTTATAATAATTGCCCTTCCTTTATATAAACCAGTTATTTGCATTGTTCGTGAACCTTTAATGATGGGAGTTCCTTTCACTTCTGTCATGTGTCTTAAGATGAAGTTTATGTCATAACTGAGGTTATGGAAATATATTAAACTCTTGTCAGGAAGTCTTTCCAAAAATTCTGTTGCACAGTTTTGACCCCAAATACTTTCACTAACTGAACCATCTTCACTGTCATAACAGATGTTAAAAGCTTTATGAAAGCCATCCGTACTACACTCAAAGTCAGCAAAGAAAAAGTGCTCAGGTATGAACTTACATTTAGCTTTATTTACTTCTTTTGACTCTGCTTTCTTCTTCAGTTGTACACAATACTTTGGAGCATATGTCAAATCTTTAAATGGTGCAAGGTTCTGTTTATATAAGTCAGTCGTATATGTGAAAAGTTCTCCATAAGAAATAGGTTCAAAATATTTGCACTCCCACAATGTTTTCATACATCCCATACGTTGTATCTATCCATGCGAACTACATTATTTATCTTCTCTCTTTGTAATATTTTCATCTGTTTTTCAATGTTCATTTCCACCACACTCCTTCAAGATTTCTATATAGTTCGAATGAATATGTTGTCATTGGAAGTCTTTCATTTAGCATGTAGTGGTCTTCAACAAGAAGTAAGTCAATAGTTCGAACAGTTTCACATTCTTTTGGTATGTATCTCTTTATTTCATTATGTCTTGAGTCATTGAAGTAACCAATGGTAACATTAAATGCTATACCTGTGCGTCAGAAATTTCTTGTACTTTACTTTGAGGAAAGTCTCTAACACGAATGACTTCTCTCATGTGGTCAATAGTTTCTTCATTTACTCCAGCCTGAATGCAAGCATAAACGAAGCATTATCTTCTGTCATAAGTTGCAGTTCTTTTGTTCAGTTCATTGAAGATTTGGTAGCGTTCAAGATTATAGGTAATGTGCAAAGATACTTCCAGAACTGACCGCTTCTCTTCTTATAAAACTTCTTTTCACCATTATCTTTCCAAAAGCTTTCTATAAGTGCTGGGTTCCTGTTGCTTAAGAGCTTCCAAAATGGCTTTCTGTCATTTGTCAGTGTGCTTTCATCTCTTATGGTCTCTTTTTTGGTTTGCCTTTCTTTACATCTGACATCGTTAAGCCTTCATATTCTGTTAAATCATACATCTTTATTTCGGTAAGATTCTTTATGTTTGTCAAGAAGAATCATAGTGCATTTCAACAATACCTGCAGCATTTGCTTCTATCTCTGATATAAAGTTCTCCTTCAAGAGTGATGTAGTAATGTTCCAATATTATTGAGGTTAACGTAGAACATTCATACTTTTCACCAAGTTTATAACATACCATCCATCTCTGTTGGGAGTTTATTTTAATTTTCTCTAAGAGTCTCATAAAACCTTACCGAAATGTTGTGTAAGTAGTCTCTGTTTGGTTCATCTAAAGCTTCGATGTTAAAGTCAATGAGTCTATTGCCTGACTTCACATTCCTCTTCCTATTTTCTTCATCTTTCTTTAACCATCTCTCACCTTCTTTTGGTTTGTCGTCAATGGAACGAATGACATTATTAGCTTTGCGAACTTGTTCTATAGCACTTTTAAACATCTCTTTCTTGTTGTTTCAGTGTGTCATCTCTCTTCGTGTTTCACCAACGTTTGCATTTGTTATGTCAAACATTCTCTCTTCTTACTTCATGTGGTACAGCTCTTCTTGTTTCACCAACGTTTGCATTTGTTATGTCCAAACATCTCTTGACGAACGTCATGTGAAAGAGCTTTACGAGTATGACCAACGTTTGCATTTGTTATGTCAAACATTTCTCTTCTTACTTCATGAGGTATTGAACGTCTATGATATAAGTCAATAGCAACGTCATTTAAAGGAAATGCTCTTGCATGGACTCGTCCTCGCCGCGTTGCGCTTTATGAACTCATGAATTCTATCATAAGTTATTTCACCATTATAGTCATTGAGGATGTCAGCGAGTGCCTTTGTTTGTTGTGTAATGCTTTGCAACATCTATATTAGCTTCTGTAAGAAGTTTTTTATTTCCGAGTGTTTCTAACTTAGACAACTTCCGATACATCTTTAGTAGGAAATAAAAAAAAAATATTTTTGAAAAAATAACTTAGAAAATTATTTCTTTCTATATTTGCCATTCCGAACTTCGAAAAGATGTTTTATACCAGCATAGAATTTTTCTCTAGAGCTTGGTCTTATATTGTTTTCATGACAATATTTTCTATATTTTCATATAAGCCTTTTCATACATTTCATAAGGACAATCTAACCAGAATAGTGCATATCCAGTTTCGTTATCTAGCTCTATATGTCTCTGTTTGTAGAATATTCGCTTTCTTCTATTTGTAGAATTTCGCTTTCTCTATTTAGTTCTATGAATATATATTGTGGCTTAAAAAGATGTGGGCAAGAAGGGTCTGGCGCTATGTAAAAAGTTAATTTTTCTGTCATCTTTTCTATCGGATAAAAAATATTTTTTGAAAAAATTAGATTAGATTTTTTTAAGTTATTTTTCAAAATAATTTAATATTTTTATTTTAATGAAACACATGCAAGATTGCAAGTTCTTTTCATACAATGCTCTCGCTACTGTCATCAAGAATGAGTTCAATAATGCTTCAAACGTCAATGTTATCTTTAACAAGAAGTTTGTGAAAGAATCTAAGTTTGGTCAGTATGTCAGACCATTAGCTATTGTCATTGACCGCAAACGTTATACTTCACAAGAGTTAGCAGTAGTTTTGAAACAAAAGGGTTTCTTCGTGAATGTCAAAGATACTCATTATACTATTATAAAGAACTCCAACATTGACTTCTTCAGTATTGCTATGAATCTTTCCGAACAGAAAGAATATAAGAAGGGTGAAACAAATGTGAAATATTATTCTTCATCTCTGAAAACAATAACGAACAAAGATGTTATACAAAAGTTCTTACCAAAGGTTGAAGAAGCTTCTATTGACATTGACGAAGGAAGTGAAATGGTTGAAGAAATTGACCCTGACGTCATTTAAGCAAAAATATATTTTTGGTTAGTCTTCATATCGATATTTTACAACAATTCCCCAATGTATAAACTTTTCATACGCTTTTTCATAAGCTTTATATACCTTCAGAAATTTTGCATAATCTTTAGAAGCATTTAGATATTGTTTAAATGCTTTGTATGTCTTCAGAAATTTTGCATAATCTTTTACATGTTGTTCGTTCTCTTCTTCTGTCATGAGTTCCGAATATTCTAAATTCATGTTCTTTCATATGAGATAAAATTTTATAAAAAAATAAAATTAGCTTAGATTTTTTTATTCTTCCTCTTTGAAGTTATCGAAATATTCTGTTATTTTTTCCTTCAGTAATGTTAAGTCTTCTTTGAATGTAAGTATTGTGCAACCTTTGATGTCATAGTGTGTTTGAGGAAGAGTATTTTTGACAATTTCCTTTATTTGCTCATTCGGTGTCATTGAAATCGGTAAGTTTTCACGATAGAACCAGTTTCTGTCAGATTTGTAAATCTTAGCAAGGTCATAAAAGCTTTTGTTGTTTCTTCTGACTAAATGCAACATAACCATATCTTTCTTCTTCTTTCTCCAACTCTTCAGTATATATCATATACTTATAACTCTTTTCCTTTCCTTTTGGTACTGAACGTGGTATTCTTTTCTGTATGCTTTTGTCTTTGGATTCAATGACTTCATCTTTTGCTTGAAGTTTCTTTTCCATCTCTCCACGTTCTTGTCTATGAATTTCGTCAAGAAGTCTGTAAACATGCCATGCATAACGAGGAGAAGCCCACATTGCAACTGCATTTACTAAAAGTCTATGAACATAATAACCTCTTAAATTTATTGGCAAATTTTTACGATTTTCATGTGTTTTATGCAAGACCGAAAAAAGTCGGTCTAGAGAAATTTCACTCAAAAGTTCTTGTGTGCTTTGGTTTTTGAACCAGTCGTCTGCGTGTTTAGTGTCTGGAGCAAAACATGCTGTCAAAATACTTTGCATTTGGTACATATCGTCTTTGACCGAACGAATGAGACGGAGTTGTTTGTTAAACTGAACCCACTCGTATTCTTCATTTATGGCTTCATGAACGATAGCAGTTGTTGTGTTCTCTGTTGTTGACATATCTGTCCTTACATACAAAATAAAAAAATAAATAAAAATAAAACTAACTTTATTTTTCTGTGTTAAAGAAATGTTAAAAATTCAGGGTTACATATGTGAAAAGAAGTCACGAACAAATGAAGGTCATAAGATTCAGCACATAATTCTGAATTGAATGGTGTGTCATACATGTCAAGCCGTCAAGAATTGAAGGAGATACGAGGCTATAAAGATTTTGGATATTTTCTGACACACACCCTGAGGGAAAAGTGACAAAACACGACGATAGAAAAAAGTGACAAAATTGAGAGAAAGTTGTTTCCCGACCAAAATGCAATCATGTTGAAAAAGTGACATTTGTAAAGTTAGACGATAGGATTTCCTGAAAAAGTGCAAGACTTGTTCTGAATCAGGACAAGATTTGTCTTGAAAAAATACAAGACTTGTTCTGAAAAAATACAAGACTTGTTCTGAATCAGGACAAGATTTGTCTTGAAAAAATACAAGACTTGTTCTGAAAAAATACAAGACTTGTTCTGAAAAAATACAAGACTTGTCTTGAATCAGGACAATTGTTCTCAAATTTGAGAACTTTACAAGAAAAACTGACTAAAAAGTGCAAGACTTGTTCTGAATCAGGACAAGATTTGTCTTGAAAAAATACAAGACTTGTTCTGAAAAAATACAAGACTTGTTCTGAAAAAATACAAGACTTGTCTTGAATCAGGACAAAACTTTACAAAATGTAAACTTTACATAACCGTTTCTATCGTACATGATATTTAGTTGACATTGTAAACTATCTTCATGTAAAGTATGGCGGTTTGAAACCGTCGGGAACCTTCACTTTTTTGACGAACTTTCCGCAGCAATTTTTAAAATTTGTGAAAACTCAACGGTTTGACACGTGCCATATGTCATTTTACTCAGAATTTTGTGCTGAATTCAGCAAAAATAATGTTTATGTTAGCATGTTAGATCTAACACGTTTTCTAACCTCTTTTCTAACATAACTATTTACAAGCGTTTTACATGGTATATGTTGCGATGGTTCATGACTTTAAACAGTTTTGTAGCTTCTATTTCTTCTTTTAGTACATCGAATGTTTTAACAATGCCGAAGGTTTCTTTATATTTCTTCTTGACGTCAGATAGAAGGAAATCGTCAGCAGTTGGATAATTTTTGTTCAGAAATGCTAACATGTCCATTTTATCTTCTGCTGGCTTTTCTACTTCTTTCTTTAAATCTGCATAGTCGTTTCTCATTCTTTCTATCTCTTTGACGGAGTAGTTATATTTCCTCATCGCTGCCTTACATTTTGAACATTGCGGGTTCATTTTTGCGTTATACATTGAAATTTGACCTGCTAAAACAACTAAGGCGTCAATTGCTCTCTTCATCTCAAACATAGCGGGTCTTAGTTGTTCGTTCCATACTTTGCCTCTTCTATCTTTATCTCTTATTTCCCAAACACATTCAGCAACTAATGAAACAAAGTTATCGTAGGTCTTAAATTCTTCAGATTTATATATGTCAGAAACATTCTTATAAACCATGTCGCAATCTTTGTCCATAACTTTATGGTTGCAATGAAAACCAAGGAATTCATAATTTACTTTACGTATGAACTTCTTTATTTCTACTGAGTCAGTTGTTTTGACTTCAATTTCGTCGAATTCAGGAATAGTTAGTTTTTGTTGTTGGATTTCAGGCAATTTGGGTAAATGGTCAATAATGTCCTGCATTTCATAAAGATACTGTTCATTTGTTTCATCTTTCGCACTACAGTCTAAATTACTTGTTAAAAGTTCTTGCTTTATCTTCTGGATTTTTGTTTCGAAAGTATATGAAGAAGGAATGAAGCTTTTCATCTCTACTAACATAGATGTTGGATTCATGACTAACGAGTTTGGTGCTGTAGTTTGAATTGTTGTTGTGCCGATTGTTGAAATCATATCTTTACATACAAGATAAAAATTTTTCTTAGAAAAAAATTAGCGTTATTTTTCTTTCATAAGGAAATGTCAAAAATTCATGATTTTCGAGAGTTTTAGACCATGTTAGAAAAGTGGTTAGAAAACGTGTTAGATCTAACATTCTAACATAAACATTATTTTTTGGTGTAAATAAATGGTACCATTAATGATATCATGACTGTTCTCATTCATGTCTGATTTACATCTAATGAAAAAGTTAGAAGAATTTTCTTATTCTTTCTGGCATATTTTTGTCTTTCCAGTACTCCCGCTCTAATGGTCCCAGATGTGTTGGCTTTGACTCTCTCAAGTTCTTAGATGGTATAACATCTTCAACACCTCCTTCATATCTTACTTTATAAGTGTCATCGTTTATGTTGTAGCCAAGTATTTCAATAACCACTCCTCGCTTTGCTTCGTCAATGGTTTCAGCAAGTTTGCCATTACTACTTTCAACTAACTTATGTCGAGGGTAAAATGCTATGGAGTCGTCAGCAGCTTTTATAAGATATCCATTACCTTGTGTAGAGTCTACGATATAATAGTTTCTACTTAACCTTAAACGTTTCTTTGTCAACGGTTTGTCGTCAAGAACTACACGAACTTTTGTACCAGGAATGAGGGTAAATTGTGTTGAATTTCTGATATTTTGTGTTTGGCTTCGTTTCTTTTGTATATACTTTTCTTCTTGTTGTTGTGTCATTGAATTTGGTGTATGTCCTGTTGTAGAATGTGTTGAGGAATTATATACTTCGAGAAAATGTTTCATTGTTTCTTCGGTAAAGTCTCGCTCTTGATTTAAATCTCTGAGCGTTCTTATGAAGCGGTTTATGATGCCGAGTATGTTATGGTTATGGTCTTCAGTAGTGTAGTGAGTTATGTTATGCTTAATGAGAAATTCTGTGATTTCATTGCTGAGGTATGCACTGTCTTGGTCTGATGTTAAAGTACTTGGGTTATGTTCTGCTACAAACTTTTGTAAAACTCTTAACACTTCACGAGTTCCTTTATTTTTCATTGGATATGCATATGCTTTACGAGTGTTAACATTTATGAAGATGAGGAATGGTTTATGTCCTCCTTTTCTGCTTTGAATGAGAGTGTCAAATTGGTATGCGTCAGGAGTGTTGGAGTAAATTGGTAAAAAGTAGTCGTAAGGGTTTATTTTTGTTTGATGTACAACATTTTTGTCAAAGAACCTTTTCACTTCAGCTCTGTTAGTAAATCCCCAACTCTTTGCAGCTTCATTGAATTTCTTAAATGACCTCCATGGATGTTGTTCGAATACTTCTTTCAAGCTCATTTATGTAAAGTTAAAGATTTTAACCAACTCGTATCCAAGCGTGCATTGTTATATAAGGAGGCATATAATCTTTTCCATTACCTGCTGGGTCTGTAATACCAGCTACAACATGTGTATGATTTCCTGCAGTTCCACAGAAAATACCTGTGCTAACATCTTTGGGGTCAGTTGTGATATCATATCTATGCATTCCCTGTCTATCCGAACCCGCTGCAAGATTTGTATAACCTCTTTTTGTTATTGAATGTGAATGGTTTCCTTCCACAGATGTTCTTCCACTGAACCTATGCATATGTGAAGGAAGGTTTTCAATACCTATTTTCTTTGAACCTCCCATCTTCATTGACTGAGTATTAGTGTAGAATGGAAAACTGTCAACTATTTCATACCATCTACCACCAAATAAAGTGTTTGGATTTATTGGATTCATAGACGTATAAACAGCTCCTATAGGATATATTAAATCATATATGCTCATAACTCTATAAACATATTCTAAAGAACTTATGTCATTAAATACCATTTGGAATGTATCTCCCGGATGAAATGTTGCATTTGTTCCACTTTTATAATGTAATGTTAGTTCAATAGAATTATCCAAGAAAAATTCAAAAGTATCTGGTTGAAGACCTCTAACAAATTCAAATGGAGTTGCTGGTTCACCATTTATAATTTCTGTTGTAAATGTCATTGTATCTGGTTTCGAAAATTTCTTTGTTAGTTCTTCATCTACATAAGTTTTGTCTGCTTTCTTATCTAACATTGTTGGTAGTTCATATGCTTCAAAGTTTCTGGCATGACTTTCAATGTTCCTGCAACTCTTATCTAAACTGTTAAGAGTATCTTTTACGCTTGTACTTGGATTTTCTAATGGTGCACTTGAACCAAGGTCAAAGTTCAATATTATGTCGTCTGCTCTAACAGTAGTGAAGGATTTATGTGTATGGTTCTTGTCAGCTTTACTGTCTAATGTAGCTTGAAGTTCATTTATATCGGAGATGTTGTGTTTATGAGATTTCAAAACTTTGTTCGTTGCTTCGAGTTCAACTTTGTCAGCTTTACTTTTAATAGCATCTTCAAACGTTATTTTTGCCTTAACTCTTAACATAAATCTTGGTTCAACTAATACACCGTTAACATTGAAAGTAGAGGCATAAATTTCACCGGTATAACCAAATGCTTCTGGTGCTTTAGCTACATCATACTGTACAGTACAGCTTATGTCATAACCTTTAGCACGAATGTATTTATATCTTCTTTCATTAACATTTTTTGTCTTCGCTTCATCACTTCGTGTTAAATATCCATGGTAGTCCGTTATAATCTGTTCGTCTGAAGTTATATAATGAACATGGTTCTTGTCCGCTTTACTATTTAATGTAGCTTGAAGTTCATTTATATCGGAGATGTTGTGTTTATGAGATTTCAAAACTTTGTTCATTGCGTCAAGTTCATTTTTGTCCGCTTTACTATTTAATGTAGCTTGAAGTTCATTTATATCGGAGATATTGTGTTTATGTTCTTTATCTGCTTTTTCGGCTAATTTCTCTTCTATCTCATTTATTTCAAGTTCATGCCTACCACCACCTCCCGAAGAAGTATTTTTCTTCAGCTCTTGAAGAACGTCCACTTCGCCATCTTTGGTGTCAATAATGAGACTTTGAGTTAAAACCTTTCCTGTCTTAATGGATGTTTGTAAAACTTCTTCTTCACCATGTTCGGGGTCATGGTCGTCATCATATCTTGTGAAATCAGAGATGTTGTCATACATTAAGCATATCTGTCTCAAAAGTTCTGCTATTTGAAACTGGAACGAAAGATATACAGAACTTTCATCATCTCCTAAAGTCAAGTCTGCTTTCTTAAGTATTTCTTGAATGTATGCAATGAGAACAGAGTACCTTGGAAAATATTCGAACAATATTTCATTAGCTGTTGGTTTTGGTGGTTCTTTTGGAGTTTCTGTTGTTTCAGTTCCTTCTGTAGGTTCTGTTGGAGTTTCTGCATCTCTTGACTTCAATGCTCTTGCTCTCAAAGACCTAAATGTTAGAGCACCGGGTTTTACAAAGGACTTTATAAATGCTTTAATAGTTCCTGGTAAGTTATTGTTAGCATTAAGTAAGTTCCTTATGCTTCCATCATGTACGTCCATAGCACTATGTAAAAAATCTATACTTTTCTTGTAGTCAGCAATAGACTGACTGTGATTTTTTAAAGATTTGTCAATACCTTTAAGCCAATCTTCATGCATGTCTGATACTGAGCCAAGAATATCATTTGCTTCCTTTAGTGTATTTTGTGCTTGTCGTAAAGTATCCAATCCCGTACGTGCATTGTTTGCTATACGTCTTACAGTATCTATTTGACTCCTTGTTTCTTGCATCCAACCAGATAAAGTTTTAATAGTATCCGAACCATTTGAAATGAAGTTCAAAGCATTTTTAACGTCATTTAAAACTTCTTCACCAAGTACCGCCCATATCTTTCCGATTTGGTATTGAAGAACTCCATATGAAGCAGCTGTTAAACCAGTATTTATAAGGTCCCATATCCATGATTTAGCAGTTTTTCCATCCTTTCCATCCTTTCCATCCAAACCGTTTTCGCCTTGAGGTCCTTGTATTCCTTGTATTCCTTGTATTCCTTGTATTCCTTGTGGTCCTTGAGGTCCGGTGTCACCCTTCTCTCCTTTCAGTTCATCTTTATGTTCGTTATAATATTCTAATGTCATAAGGTGTACATCATTACTGCTACCAGCAACGCCGAGAATTTGTTTCTCATTCATGACTAAATTCTTTAGGCATTTAATGTTGTCGTCAAATCGAAAGCTCTTTAACAATTCAATGAGAACATTTAATACTTTCACTAATGAGGCATCTACTGTAGAATTTATATATTGCACCGTTCCATCATTTATGATGGGAACCTTGCTTGTTGTAATGAATGGGTCATAAGTGTTAAAAGTATCGAAATCAATGACTTTTTTAGTTTTTCCATCGTCAATGACTAAATCATTGCCTTCAATGGTTAAAGTTGAGTTTTCGTTTACTAGTTCATGTGCTCTTCTTGCTTCATTTGTTTCATACGCATATGCAGCAATAGTCATATTTTAATGAGAATAAAATGTTGTTCTATTTGCAAAGTACAGACCCAAACGAATACGGGACAGTAAAGCTACAAACAAACTTAGGTCTTCAGAATGAAGCGCTTGCTTTCAGAGTTGTTGACTTCAATACTATCGCAACTTTTGTCATAACAGATGAAACAGATTTCATGGAGTTTGAAATAGATGACAAAAGAAGTTTGTAACATTTCCTAACAGAGCCGAGTACAGAATAGATAAAATTGCTGGAGTCATAGATACTCTCATAAATGAAGAAACTATTGACAACATAGATGTCGAACTCTCTTCTGAGGGAACATTGAAGTTCAGTAGCAAGAAAGAGTTCAAGATACCAAGAATGAGTCATAGAGAGTACAACTTCTTCTGGGAGCATACCATATGACATTTCCTTTGAAAAGTGTTGACAAAAAACAAAAGCAGAGAGAAACCAAAGAGAAAAACTTAGTGAAAAACACTAGCCTGCAATTAGCTGCTGGAAAGACAAAGAACCCACGTTTGCTCTTGAAAGCGAGAAAAAGCTAGCAAGAAGAACAAAAAGCAAAGGAAGCTGAACAAAGCAACGAAGAGTAATATGGTTTATTTTATCAACTTTAAATGTATAGACGAAACCAATACCTTTAACTGTTTGCGTTTCCATAGAAAACCCTGACGTCAAAATAAAGGGGAACAGAAGTAACGTTTAAGGTTTCAACAGAACTGGATTGTGAACAAAATTGAAGAGAAGTACATTGAGATAACTATCTATGTATAATAACAACGTTGCTTTCAGAAAGGTTGACTTTATATACTTAAGTCCGAGATAGAAAATGACGAAAGTCCTTTAAGTGCCCAAAAACTTCCACATATACAAATACTTTTACAAGACGATACAACATTGCAAACAATGTATGAATTCATTTAATGAGATGTTTCGAGAAAAAGTTCAACAATTGAAGTAAAACATTTACACCTTTACGTGAGTTTTCTTGCACAACTTGAAGGAAGAAGTAGTCAGCCACAAACTTATAGAGCTCTTCATTATGATTTTTAATGAAATGGAAGATGGACAACTAATGACCTTGTCAATTCATTGGTATTTCTCACCATTCAATGAAGTCCGCTAAAAAGAAAGAAATCCATTAACGTAATAAAGATTTCCAAATCTCCGAACCAAGTTGATGATTTTAAGAATGTTTTTCAATTATGATGCAATGCTTCCAGGAAAAATGAATTTTTTCAAAGAGTTGTAACACCTGGCATTTGGGATAGATAAAGCAAAGCCAATACTTTACTCTAATATAGCCCAAAGGCTCGTTGAAATGATTTTCATTGTCCCCAATGACAGAGAACTTCACCATTCTACCTAAATAATATAAATTAAACTGGCTTAATCGTGAGTTTTGGATAAGACATGGTCTCCACTTCAATGACCATTAAATGTCCAGTGTTTCTTGCCTACAGAATGAAGGACCTGTCCCTCTACATTGAAGCCAACTCTATAAACTCTACCATCGAGTTTTGTAAAAATCTACGCTAGCCTTTATTTTTATCACGAATGACTCTGCACAAGAAGGCCTAGCGGCAACGACGCAAAATGACTATTTACAAAATAGAGCGCGCGAGCCAACGAACTTCCAACTTACGAAAATAAAGCTTTGTTTTTAGTCCGTTTTATTGAAACGTTGAACTTTTTCAGCACAAAGCAAGGTTGAACATGAAACTTACATAAGTCCGAATGCAAATCTCCTTGACCCATCATGAAAGTGACTTTGTAAAGTTTTTCATATTAAACTGAACTTCAAGAGTCTTTGTTTCATATGTTCCAACAGGTATGGTTGAATGTTTTATTTTCATGATGTAATAGCAATTGTATAGCTTTCAGGAAACATTTCATTAGCGGTTTAAAAATAACAATTGCTTCACGCCGTTTCAATTCTGCAGTTGAAAATGCAAACTTCATTTAAATCGTTAGTGAGTAAGGTCTGATGTAGGATTCATTACTTTCCACAGAAAAAATACTTTTTTCATAAGCTAAACTTTGTTTTTTCAGGTGTTATTTCTGCAAAGTCGCTATGAAATTGACCAAGGTTCTTTCCTAAATAGTTTCGCGACCATATCTCTTCTAAAACTCTGCTGCAAGCTTTTTGGATGTCTTCATGTAATAAAGTGCATACTGTCGGTATCCTGGTAAAAGATTTGAAGTCCCATGTCCTCTGCAGTACAGAAATACTTCATTCAATAATACGTTTTTGACATAGACAGAATATTAACACCAAGTGGACAGAAGTTAAAGTGTCCCTGCCATGCCTTTTCGTTAGCTTGAAAATAGTTTTTATCTGAACCATCCAAACCTTCGAACTTCACTATATGGTTGTAATTTTCTTATAGCATATCTTATAGCATCTTTTGTCATCTACTATGGTTATTTTTGACTCAATAGGAATAGAATAGTTTTGCCATAAATGCTGTTCAGAATGAGTTTTATAATTTCTTTGTAAGGGGTTTTTCTTCTTTCTTTTATACTTTAACCTTAACTCCAAACAACTTCTTTACTTCATCTCTTATTCTCATATCTCTGTTTCCATCGTAATAGTATCCTTGCAACACTTCACATTTGACACCTTGATATTTTATGAGTCTTGTAATTGTTATATGGTCAACATACATGAGACAGCAAGTGTTTGAACTTTCCTTGGAACGTTTAAGTTCTGATTTAGTTCAGGGTCGCAAACTATTAAAATGAAAGTGTCTGGGTATACCAATCTCTGTTACTTAATGAGAACAAAGAAGCCAGACATAAACTTTTCACCAATGGGTTCCTTTTGTCGCGTATCGAATAAATGTCTCATGAGATACTCTGTGCTTAACATTTCTTCCTTCAATACTTTGGAATACCTTCTAAAGTATAAAGTCTTGCTTATAGCTGAAAGGATATAATGAAAACAGTGGCAAGTCAGCAATGAGTTTTCTTTTTGCTCTTTTGTTTCATGTTATCTGACAACATACATCTTCCACCTTGAATGCATCTCGAAATAAATTCTCTTGCTTTATTTGAGCGGTCATAAAGGATTTCCATTCGGGAAGTATACTCTGTTTCTCAAACAATTTGTTAGCAATAGAACAAATACTAACGTAGTCATAAAACGTTTAAATCAAACCTCTTTCAATAAGTCATTGCGGAACTTTACAAAACCTTCTTTTAAAATTCTTACATCTTGTTTGCAAGTAAAACTGGTGCTATATTTTTAAGTCGAAGTGGTTTTTCATCTATTCTGCAACCTTTGATGAATCTATGTTCTTCATAAATGTATCTGCATCATGGATAAACTTACATGCTTCAGAAATGACAACCAGTTCTGTTGTCATTTGCTAACAAAACACTGCTGTAGTAGTTTATATGGAAATACTTCTTTCGTCCTGTTTGTAGTTAAACATAGCAGGAAATAGTTTAAGCTTCCTTATTTATACACTGTAAGAGTCTTTTATAATAATTGCCCTTCTTTATATAAACCAGTTATTTGCATTGTTCGTGAACCTTTAATGATGGGAGTTCCTTTCACTTCTGTCATGTGTCCTTAAAGATGAAGTTATGTCATAACTAGGTTATTGGAAATATATTAAACTCCTTGTCAGGAAGTCTTTCCAAAATTCTGTTGCACAGTTTTGACCCCAAATACTTTCACTACTGAACCATCTTCACTGTCAAATAACAGATTTGTTAAAGCTTTATGAAAGCCATCCGTACTACATCTCAAAGTCAGCAAAGAAAACGTGCTCAGGTATGAACTTACCATTTAGCTTTATTTACTTCTTTTGACTCTGTTTTCTTCTTCAGTTGTACACAATACTTTGGAGCATCAGTCAAATCTTTAAATGGGCAAGTTCTGTTTATATAAGTCAAGTCGTATATGTGAAAAGTTCTCCATAAGAAAATAGGTTTTTCAAAATATTTGCACTCCCACAATGTTTTCTTCATAACATCCAAAGCGGTGTGTAGTTCTATCAAGCATACATATTTATCTTCTCTCCTTTGTCATATATTATTCCATCTCTGTTTTTTCAATGTTTCATTTCCACCACAACTCCCTTTTCAGATTTCTATATAGTTTTCGAAAATGAAATAATGTTGTCATTTGGAAGTCTTTTCATTTAAGCAATGTAGTGGTCTTTCAAAACAAGAAGTCAGTCAATAGTTTCGAAACAGTTTCACATTCTTTTGGTAATGATCTCTTTTATTTCACATTATGTCTTGAGTCATTGAAGTAACCAATGGTAACATAACAATCTATACCTGTGTGCGTCAGAAATTCTTGTACTTAACTTTGAGGAAAGTCCCTCTAACCACGAATGACTCTCTCATGTGTGTTTCAATAGTTTTTCCTTCATTTACTCCAGCCTGAATGCAAGCATAAAACGAAAGCAGTTATCTTCTGTCATAAGTGTTGCAGTTCTTTTGTTCAGTTCATTGAAAGATTTTGGTTAAGCGTTCAAAGATTTATAGGTAATTGTGCAAAGATACTTCCAGAACTGAACCGCTTCTCTTCTTATAAAAACTCTTTTCACCATTATCTTTCCAAAAGCTTTCCTATAAGTGCTGGGTTTCCTGTTTGCTTAAGACTTCCAAAAATGGCTTTCTGGTCCATTGTTCAGTGTGCTTTCATCTCTATATGGTCTCTTTTGGTTTGCCTTTCTTTACATCTGACATATTGTTAAGCTTCCAATAATTCTGTTTAAATCATCACATCTTTATTTCGGTAAATTCTTTATGTTGTCAAGAAGAAGTCATAAGTGCATTCAACAATACCTGCAGCATTTGCTTCTATTCTGATATAAAGTTCTCCTTCAAGAGCTAATGTAGTAATGTTCCAATATTATTGAAGTTTAACGTAGAACATTCTACTTTCCACCAAGTTTTATAACATACATCCATCTCTGTTGGAGTTTATTTTAATTTTCTTCAAGAGTCCCTCATGAAAACCTTACCGAAATGTTGTGTAAGTAGTCTCTGTTTGGTTCATCTAAAGCTTCGATGTTAAAGTCAATGAGTCTATTGCCTGACTTCACATTCTCTTTCCTATTTTCTTCTTCATCTTTCTTTTAACCATCCTTCACCTTCTTTTGGTTTGTCTCAATGGAACGAATGACATTTATTAGCTTTGCGAACTTTTCTAATAGCACTTTTAAAACATCTCCTCTTCTCTGTTGTTTCAGTGTGTCATCTCTCTTTTTGTGTTTCACCAACGTTTGTGCATTTGTTATGTCAAACATTTCTCTCTTACTTCATGTGGTACAAGCTCTTCTTGTTTTCACCAACGTTTGCATTTGTTATGTCAAACATCTTTCTTTGACGAACGTCATGGAAAAGCTTTCACGAAAGTCAATGACCAACGTTTGCAATTATTATTATTCAAACATTTCTTCTTACTTCAATGAGGTTAAGTGAACGTCCCCCCTAATTGAATTAAAAAAAATTTTTAAGGTCAATAGCACGTCAATTTTAAAGGAAATGCTTGCAATGGACTTCGTCCTCGCGCGTTGCGAGCTTTATGAACTCATGAAATTCTTATCATAAGTTTTTTCACCATCATAAGTTCACTTGAAGGAATTCAGCGGTGCTTGTGTTTGTTCTGGTAATGCCTTTTGCAACATCTATATAGCTTCTGTAAGAAGTTGTTTTATTTCCCGATGTTCTAACTTAACAGACTTTCCGATTACATCTTTTAAGTAGGAAAATAAAAAAAATTTTTTGAAAAAATAAACTTAGAAAAAATTTTTATTCTTTTCTATTATTTCCATTCCGAAACACTTCGAAAGAGTGTTTTTATACCAGCAATAATTTTTTCCTTCCTAGAGGCTTTGGTCTTATGATTGTTTTTTCATGACAATTAATTTTCCTATATTCTTCATATAAAAGGCCTTTTTTTCATACATTTTCATAGGGACAATCTAACCAGAAGAGTGATATCCAGTTTTCGTTATCTAGGGTCTCTATATGTTTCTTCGTTTTTAGAATTCGGCTTTCTGTTCTATTTTTAGAATTTCGCTTTTCTATTTAGATTCTACTGACAATATATTGTGGCTTAAAAAGATGTGGGCAAGAAGGGTTCTGGCGCTATGTAAAAAGTTTAATTTTATCCTGTCATTCTTTTCTATCGGATATAAAAATATTTTTGTGAAAAATTAGATTAGATTTTTTTTAAGTTATTTTTCAAAATAATTTAATATTTTTATTTAATGAAACACATGCAAGATTGCAAGTTCTTTTCATACAATGCCTCTCGCTACTGTCATCAAGTAAGAGTTCAATAATGCTTCAAACGTCAATGTTATCTTTTAA
Source organism: Trichomonas vaginalis G3 (assembly GCF_026262505.1). Classification (NCBI taxonomy): domain Eukaryota; phylum Parabasalia; order Trichomonadida; family Trichomonadidae; genus Trichomonas; species Trichomonas vaginalis. Next base: position 23,220,927 of record NC_067206.1, on the reverse strand, counting down.
CAAGAAGTTTGTGAAAGAATCTAAGTTTGGTCAGTATGTCAGACCATTAGCTATTGTCATTGACCCGCAAACGTTATACTTCACAAGAGTTAGCATAGTTTTGAAAACAAAAGGTTTCTTCGTGAATGTCAAAGATACTCATTATACTATTATAAAGAACTCCAAACATTGACTTCTTCATATTGCTATGAATCTTCGAACAGAAAGATATAAGAAGGCGTGAAACAAATGTGAAATATATTCTTCATCTCTGAAAAACAATAACGAACAAAGATGTTATACAAAAGTTTCTACCAAAGTTGAAGAAGCTTCTATTGACATTGACGAAGGAAGTGAAAATGGTTGAAGAAATTGACCCTGACTCATTTAAGCAAAATATATTTTGGTTAGTCTTCATATCGATATTTTACAACAATTCCCAATGTATAAACTTTTCATACGCTTTTTCATAAGCTTTATATACCTTCAGAAATTTTGCATAATCTTTAGAAGGCATTTAGATATTGTTAAATGCTTTTGTATGTCTTCAGAAATTTTGCATAATCTTTTACATGTTTTGTTTCGTTCTTTCTTCTGTCATGAGTTTCCGAATATTCAAATTCATGTTCTTTCATATGAGAAATAAAATTTTATAAAAAAAATAAAATTAGCTTAGATTTTTTTTTATTCTTCCTCTTTGAGTTATCGAAATATTCTGTTATTTTTTCCTTCAGTAATGTTAAGTCTTCTTTGAATGTAAGTATTGTGCAACCTTTGGATTCATAGTGGGTGTTTGAGGAAGAGTAATTTTTGACAATTTCCTTTATTTGCTCATTCGGTTCATTGAAATCGGTAAGTTTTTCACGATAGAAGACCAGTTTCTGTCAGATTTGTAAATCTTAGCAAGGTCATAAAAGCTTTTGTTTGTTCTTCTGACTAAATGCAACATAACCCATATCTCTGTCTTCTTCTTTCTCCAACTCTTCAGTATATATCATAATTATAACTCTTTCCTTTTTTTGGTAACGAACGGTTGGTATTCTTTTCTTGTATGCTTTGTCTTTGGATTCAATGACTTCATCTTTTGCTTGAAGTTTCTTTTCCATCTCTTCACGTTTTCCTGTCTATGAATTTCGTTCAAGAAGTCTGTAAACATGCAATGCATAACGAGGAGAAGCCCACATTGCAACTGCATTTACTAAAAGTCTATGACCATAATAACCTCTTAAATTTATTGGCAAATTTTTACGATTTTCATGTGTTTTATGCAAGACCGAAAAAAGTCGGTCTAGAGAAATTTCACTCAAAAGTTTCTTGTGTGCTTTGGTTTTTGAACCATCGTTCGTCTGCGTGTTTAGTGTCTGGAGCAAAAATGCTGTCAAAATACTTTGCATTTGGTACATATCGTCTTTGACCGAAACGAATGAGACGGAGTTGTTTGTTAAACTGAACCCACTCGTAAATTCTTCATTTATGGCTTCATGAACTAGCAGTTGTTGTGTTCTCTGTTGTTGACATATCTGTCCTTACATACAAATAAAAAAAATAAATAAAAAATAAAACTAACTTTATTTTTTCTGTGTTAAAGAAATGTTAAAAATTCAGGTTACATATGGTGAAAAAGTCACGAACAAATGAAGGTCATAAGATTCAGCACATAATTCTGAATTGAATGGTGGTTCAATACATGTAAGCCGTCAAGAATTGAAGGAGAATACGAGGCCTATAAACGATTTTGATATTTTCTGACCACACCCCTGAGGAAAAGTGACAAAACACGACGATAGAAAAAAGTGACAAAAATGGAGAAAGTTTGTTTCCCGACCAAAATGCAATCATGTTGAAAAAGACATTTGTAAAGTTAGACGATAGGATTTCCTGAAAAAATGCAAAGACTTGTTCTGAATCAGACAAATGTCTTGAAAATACAAGACTTTTTTGAAAAATACAAGACTGTTCTGAATTCAGACAAATTTGGTCCTTGAAAAAATTACAAGAATTGTTCTGAAAATACCAAGAGCTATCGTTGTCTTGAATCAGGACAATTGTTCTCAAATTTGAGAACTTTACAAGAAAAACTGACTAAAAAGTGCAAGACTTGTCTTTGAATCAGGACAAGATTTGTCTTGAAAAAATACAAGACTTGTTCTGAAAAAAAATACAAGACTTGTTCTGAAAAAATACAAGACTTGTTTGAATCAGAAAAACTTACAAAATGTAAACTTTACATAACCGTTTCTATCGTACATGATATTTAGTTGACATTTGTTAAAAACTATCTTCATGTAAAGTATGGCGGTTTGAAACCGTCGGAACCTTCACTTTTGACGAACTTCCCGCAGCATTTTTAAAATTTGTGAAAACTCAACGGTTTTTTGACACGTGCCATATGTCATTTTACTCAGAATTTTGTGCTGAATTCAAGCAAAATAATGTTTATGTTAGATGTTAAATCCAACACGTTATTCTAACCTCTTTTCTAAATAACTATTTACAAGCGTTTTTACTGGTAATGTTTGCGATGGTTCATGAACTTTAAACAGTTTTGTTAGCTTCCTATTTCTTCTTTTAGTACAATCCGAAATGTTTTAACAATGCCGAAGGTTTTCTTTATATTTCTTCTTGACGTCAGATAAAGGGAAATCCGTCCCAGCAGTTGGATAATTTTTGTTCAGAAAATGCAACATGTCCATGTTTTATCTTCTGCTGCTTTTCTACTTCTTTTCTAAATCTGCATAGTCCCCGTTTTTCTCATTCTTTCATATCTCTTTGACCGGAGTAGTTATATTCCTCATCGCTGCTTACATTTTGAAACATTGCGGGTTCATTTTTGCCGTTATACATTGAAATTTTGACCTGCTAAAACAACTAAGGCGTCAATTGCTCCTCTCATCTCAAACAACATAGCGGGTCTTATTTGTTCGTTCCATACTTTGCCTCTTTCTATCTTTATCTCTTATTTCCCAAACCAACATTCAGCAACTAATGAAACAAAAGTTATCGTAGGTCTTAAATTCTTTCGATTGTATATATGTTCAGAAAACAATCCTATAACCATGTCGCAATCTTTGTGCCATAACTTTATGGTTGCAATGAAAAACCAAGGAATTCATAATTTACTTTACGTATGAACTTCTTTATTTCTAACTGAAGTCAGTTTTGTTTTGAACTTCAACTTTCGTCGAATTCAGGAATAGTTTAGTGTTTGTTGTTGGATTTCAGGCAATTGGGTAAATGGTCAATAATGTCCTGCATTTCATAAAGATACTGTTCATTTTGTTCATCTTTCGGCACTACAGTCTAAATTACTTGTTAAAAGTTCTTGCTTTATCTTCTGGATTTTTGTTTCGAAAGTTATATGAAGAAGGAATGAGCTTATTCATCTCTCTAACTAACATTAGATGTTGGATTCATGGAAACTAACCGAGTTTGGTGCTGTAGTTTGAATTTGTTTGTTGTGCCGATTGTTGAAATCAATATCTTTACATACAAAGAATAAATTTTTCTTAGAAAAAAATTAGCGTTATTTTTCTTTCATAAGGAAATGTCAAAAAATTCATGATTTCGAGAGTTTTTTTTAGAACCAATGTTAGAAAAGTGGTTAGAAAACGTGTTAGATCTAACATTCTAACATAAACATTATTTTTGGTGTAAATAAATGGTTACCATTAATGATATCATGACTGTTCTCATTCATGTTCTGATTTTACATCTTAATGAAAAAGTTTTAAAGAATCTTTCTATTCTTTCCTAGGCATATTTCTTTGTCTTTCCCAGTACTCCCGCTCTAAGTTAGTCCCAGATTGATTGGCTTTGACTCTCTCAAGTTAACTTAGCTGGTACTATTACACACAATAAACATCCCTCAACACTCCTTCATATCCTTACTTTATAAGCTGTCAAATCGTTTATGTTCTGGTAGCCAAGTATTTCAATAACACTCCTCGCTTATGCTTCAGTCAATGGTTTTTCAGCAAGTTATTGCAATTACTACTTTCCACAACTAACCTTAATGATCGAGGGTAAACAATGCCTATGGAGTACCAGTCAGCAGCTTTTAAATAAGAAATATCCATTACCTTGTGATGTCTACGACCACGATGCCCTACGATATACATAGGTTTTCTACTTAACCTTAAACGTTTCTTGTCAACCGTTTGTTCGTCAAAGAACTACAGAATTTTGTAACCAGGAATGAGGGTAAATGTGGGTTGTTTAATTTCTGATATTTTGTGTTTGCTTCGTTTTCCCTTTTTATATACTTTTCTCTTGTGTTGTGTCGAATTGATTTGGTGTATTCCCTGTTGTAGAATTGTGTTTGAGAATTATATTACTTTCCGAGAAAAATGTTTTCATTTTTCTTTCTTGGTAAAGTCCTCCGCCTTCTTGATTTAACATCTTCTCTGAGCGTTCTCTGAAACCCTTATGATGCCAATTTTTCGGGTTAATATGCGAGTATTAGTAGTGGTTAGGTCTTGTATGTGTATTATGTTAAAATGCCTTAAATTGAGAAATTTCTGTGATTCATTGCTTGCAGGTATTGCACTGTCTTGTCTGATTTTAAAGTACTGGGTTATGTTTCTGCCTACAAACCTTTTTTGTAAAACTCTTAACACTTTCACGAGTCTTTATCCTTTTTACTCCAGCACACCCATCACCAAAACCACACAACGCGATATGCATAGCCTTTTTACGAGTTTTAACATTTAATGAAGATGAAGGAAAATGGTTTTATGTCCTCCTTTTCTTGCTTTTGAATGAGGATGGTCAAATTTGTAAATGCGCAGGATGTTGGATAGAATTTGGGTAAAAAGTAGTCGCCGAAGGTTTTTTTTGTTTGATGTACACAACATTTTTTGTCAAGAACCTTTTTCACTTCAGCTTCTTTTTAGTAAATCCCCAACTCTTTTTGCGCCCTTCACCTTGCATTTCTTTAATGACCTCCATGGAATGTTTGTCGAATCTTCTTTCCAAAGCTCATTTTATGTAAGTTAAAGATTTAACCAACTCGTATCCAAGCGTTGCATTGTTATATAAAGAAAGGCACATATAATCTTTTTCCATTACCTGCTGTGGTCTGTAATACCAGCCCTACAACATGTGTTATAGTATTGTCCTGCAGTTCCACAGAAAAATACCTGTGTAACATCTGTTGGGGTCAGTTTGTGATATTCAAATAATCTATGCATTCCCTGTCCTATCGACCCGCTTGCAAAGGATTTGATAACCTTTCTTTTTGTTAATTGAATGGTGAATGGTTTCCCTTCCACAGATTGTTCTTATCCACTGAACACTATGCATATGTTGAAAGAAGTTTTTTCAATACCTTATTTTCTTTGAACCTTCCCAATCTTCACATTGACTGAGTTATTAGTGTAGACAGGAAAAACTGTCAACTATTTCAAATACCCATCTACCACCCAACATAAAGTGTTTGATTTATTGGATTCATAGACGTATAAACAGCACTCTCTATAGGATATATTTAAATCATATATGTCATAACTCTAATAAACAAATTTCTAAAGAACTCTATGTCTTAAATACCATTTTGGAATGTTATCTCTCCGGATGAAATATGTGCACTTTGTTCCCAACCTTTTTATAATCGTAATGTTAGTTCCAATAGATTATAAGAAAAAATTCAAAAGTAATCCGTTTGAAGACCTTCTAACAAAATTCAAATGATGCGGTCCCCACCTTTATAATTTCTGTTTGTAAATGTCATTTGTATTCTGTTTTTCGAAAAATTTCTTTGTTAGTTTCTGCATCCACCATTAAGTTTTTTTCGACCTGCTTTTCTTAACTAACATTGTTTGTAAGTAGTTCTAAAATGTGCTTCAAAAGTTCTGCATGACTTTCAATGTTCCTCTGCAACTCCTTTTCTCTAAATTAGTTAATCTTTTACGCTTGTAACTTTGGATTTTATATGGTCAACTTGAACCAAGGTCAAGTTTTCAATAATTATGTTCGTTCTGCCTCCTAACAGTAGTGAAGATTTATTGTGTATGGGTTCCCTTGTCAGCTTTAACTTGTCCTAATGTAAAGCTTTTGAAAGTTTCCATTTTATATCGGAGAAATGTTGTGTTTATGAATTTCCAAAACTTTGTCGTTGCTTTCGAGTTTTCAACTTTGTTCAGCTTTTACTTTTATTTCTTTTCAACATCATAACTGCTCCTGCTGTAGCTAGCAAACCTAGTGGGAGACCATATCTTATATAAGGACTTGACCAAATGCTATTTTTGACAGGAGCTGGTGGAACACCTAACCTTGGTGAAACTGCTCTTTGCCATTGTGCAGCTCGTAAGAAATATTCAATAGGTGCTCCATAATCGTTTGGTAAAGTTTGTTTCATAGATGGTGAAGGTTCACGAGAGCTTGATGAAGAACTCATTTATAAGCTTTAAAAATAAACGTTCATCCTTTATTCCTCACTGTCGTCAGTTGCTAAGTTATAGTCGTCAAGTCTTATTATTGGTATGCCTGACTGTCTTACTTGTATTGCAAAGCAACAATCCCTCATAAATCCAATAAGTGGCTTTGGTACATTTTCAGTTGCTAGTTCAATAGGTCCTTTAACAGACAATTTGTATGTTATTGGAGCAGTAGATGTTTGACCTTGCTGGAAGCAAAAGTCCACTTCTGTTGGAAAACCACATAAGAAATGTGTGTTGTCATAGCTATCCCATTTATGTTCCACACTACCATCATCCACCAATGACCTCATAACATCTTCATTAAATCCTATCATATCATTGTTTGTATTGCAAGCGTTCGCAACCATTTCATAAAATACAGGTCCATATGATTTTTCAGGTTCTGCAGGCATATTTCCATAAGCTCCCATGGAAAGCTGAAGATATTTAAACTTAGGGTTCTCAAAATTAACATAATAGTTGTCTTTCTTTCTAAATAGTGCCCAAATACTTTTAACATTAATAGGCGTATAAGCTGCTGTAAATGTTGCACTTGAACTATCTGTATTCTTTGAGAATGAACCGTCCATAGGAATCCAATCCATAACTTTAACAGGAAAACATAAAGCCTCGTTTGTATAATGTTCTACAAGTTCTGTATAAATGTTAGGGTCTAAAGAGAATGACTTTGGATGAATGAAACATTCATTAAAATCCATCTTTGTTCGAAATAGTTGCTGGGTTACAGTTGTAATAGTAACTGTTCCACTAGCTTCTATTGCCTTCGTTATCATAGTGAATGGTTCATTCCATGGAACAAATTTATTTGTCGGTGGATTTGAATCTGAAGCAAATGCAACTTTAAGAGTTGGATTGAAAGCAATGATATCATTTACAGATATAGATGTGCATTGTAAGGCGTCGCTACTGAACTTTACTTTAAGCTGAATGTTTCCTGCAAAAGCTGGAATAAATCGAATAGCTTCTAATGGAAGGAATCTTCTAACAGGAATTCTTAAACGAAGCTTAAAATCAAATGATTTTCCTGCTGTAATTGGACCACTAACAATTTGTCCTGTTCTGCATGTTCCCGAATGACTCCATACATCTTCATGTCGAGTCTTTGAGAAAACATCTACTTTCTTTATTTGTTCGGTAGTTTGTGAGTTTGAAGTTATATATGCTTCTTCTCTTGCGTTGTCTTGAGAATATACGATACGACCATTTGCAAGGATTTGATATCCAGCAACTGCATAGAAAGCGTCATCGAAACCAATCCAAAATCCTGGTGGGTTTGTTTTATTGGAACCTGAACCAATTTCTTTATCTGCAATAAATTGACCTTCCATTTTATACGTAATGAATGTATTGTAAAGGTCCAACATATTTTCACCAGGAGGTGAGAGATTGAATGTTACCCATGTGTTATCTTTAGCAGTTCCAGGTTGTGATGGAATCTTTGCGTCAGAATATTTTCTATTAGTGTCACCAATTTGAACTGCATTGTCTATGATATCGAAATATGAGCGAATCTGATGAATATGCTCTGCTGGAGTAAATTCGTTTAGCTGTTCGTTCTGCATGTATTTACTTCAGATAAAAATATCTATTTACTTCATTATTCTCACTCTTCTTCTTGGTATTCGTGGTGGAAGTTGTTTCTTGACATTTTCAATGAACTGTACATTCTCTTTTGTCTCAACTTCTTTCACTGGCGGGTCAGGGTTCTTTGACTCGGTTTGTTTTTCAATGAAATTCACGAACTTTGCAATAAGCTCTTGGTTCGTTATTGAAAGTACATCTGGCTTCTTTTCTTCTGGTTCTATTGACTTTTCAGTTTGAACAGAAGGTTTTATATGGGCTTCGTGGACTTCACCCTTGCCATGCACCTTAATGTTGTCGCTCTCTGCATTCGCTAATGGTACCTTTCTTTTTCTTACGTATATTTTACCATCTTTACTCTGACTTACGTAATAGAAAGGATGTTGTATTCCTCTTGCGTCATTTAATATAATAGACTCTCGCTCTGATTTTGACAAGCTCATTTTACATCGGTTAAAGTTTTAATTTAGTTTTTTATCTGCAGTCAAATGACTCAGACAAGCCCTACGGACAAGACCCAAGGTGTCATAGATGTTGAAGCATTGAAGAAAGAAATTCGCGAGCAAATTTTATCCGAACTGAAGGAACAAAAACAAGAACAAAAGCCAGAGAGACCAAAGAGAAAACTTAGTGAAAAACAACTAGCTGCATTAGCTGCTGGAAGACAGAAGAACCCACGTTTGCTGGCGAAAAAAGCTAGAGAAGAAGCAAAAGCTAAAGAAGCTGAAGCAAAGAAAGAGTAAATGGTTTATTTTTATCCGAATTAAATGTATAGACAAATACCTTTAACTGTTGCGTTCAGTAGTGAAAACCCTGACGTCAAAATAAAGGGGAACAGAGTAACGTTTAAGTTTCCAACAGACTGGATTGTGAACATAAATGAAGAGAAGTACATTGGCATAACATCTATGTATATAACACGTGCTTTCAGAAAGGTTGACTTTATACTTCAAGTCGAGATAGAAAATGACGAACAGTCTTTAAGCGCCCAAAACATTCACATATACAAATACTTTAAAGACGATACAACATTGCAACAATGTATGATTTCATTTAATGAGATGTTCGAGAAAAAGTTCAACATTGAAGTACAAACTTTACAGCCTTTACGTGAGTTTCTTGCACAACTGAAAGAAGAAGGTAGTCAGCCACAACTTATAGACTTTCATTATGAATTTAATGAAAATGAAGATGGAACTCATGACTGTCAATTCATTGTATTCTCACCATTCAATGAAGTCGCTAAAAAGAAAGAAAATCCATTACGTATAAGATTTCAAATCTCCGAACCAAGTGATGATTTTAAGAATGTTTTCAATTATGATGCAATGCTTCCGAGGAAAAATGAATTTTCAAAGATTGTAACACCTGGCATTTGGGATAGAAAGCAAGCAATACTTTACTCTAATATAGCCAAAGGCGTTGAAAATGAGTTCATTGGTCATACAAGAACTTCACCACTTCCTAACCCTAAATACTATAAATTAACTGGCTTCAATCGTGAGTTTTGGATAGACATGTACTCCACTCATGACCATAAATGTCCAGTGTTCTTGCCTCCAGATGGGAAGGACTGTCTCTACATTGAAGCACAACTCTTAAACTCTACCATCGCAGTATTGTAAAATCTACGCTAGCTTTATTTTTATCACGAATGACCTCATTGCTGACAAAAATAAATGACCTCAGAACTTCAACTTACGAATAAAGCTTGTTTTAGTCGTTATTGAAAAGTTGAACTTTTCAGCAAAGCAAGGTTGACATGACTTACATAAGTCGAATGCAATCTCTTGACCATCATGAAGTGCTTTGTAAAGTTTCATTAAACTGAACTCAGAGTCTTTGTCATATGTTCCAACAGGTATGTGAATGTTCTTATCTTCATTGTAATAGCATTGTATAGCTTCAGGAAACATTTCATTAGCGGTTAAAGCAATAACATCTTGCTTCACGCCTTTCATTCTGCAGTGAAATGCAACTTCATTTAAATCGTTAGTGAGTAAGTCTATGTAGGTCTTCTTTCCACAGAAAATACTTTTATAAGCTAAACTTTGTTTTCCAGGTGTTATTTCTGCAAAGTCGCTATGAAATTGACCAAGGTTCTTTCCTATAAGTTCGCGACCATATCTCTTCTTAAACTCTGCTGCAAGCTTTGGGATGTCTTCATTATATAAGTGCATACTGTCGGTATCCTGGTAAAAGATTTGAAGTCCCATGTCCTCTGCAGTACAGAATACTTCATTCATAATACGTTTTGACATAGACAGAATATTAACACCAAGTGGACAGAAGTTAAAGTGTCTGCAAATGCTTTTCGTTAGCTTGAAAATAGTTTTATCTGAACCATCCAAACCTTCGAACTTCACTATATGGTTGTAATTTCTTATAGCATATCTTATAGCATCTTTGTCATCTACTATGGTTATTTTTGACTCAATAGGAGATAGAATAGTTTTGCCATAAATGCTGTTCAGAATGAGTTTTATAATTTCTTGTAAGGGGTTTTCTTCTTTCTTATACTTTAACCTTAACTCAAACAACTTCTTTACTTCATCTCTTATTCTCATATCTCTGTTTCCATCGTAATAGTATCCTTGCAACACTTCACATTTGACACCTTGATATTTTATGAGGTCTTGTAATGTTATATGGTCAACATACATGAGACAGCAAGTGTTTGAACTTCTTGGAACGTTAAGTTCTGGATTTAGTTCAGGGTCGCAAACTATTAAATGAAAGTGTCTGGGTATACCAATCTCTGTTATCTTAATGAGAACAAAGAAGCCAGACATAAACTTTTCACCAATGGGTTCCTTTTGGTCGTCATCGAATAAATGTCTCATGAGATACTCTGTGCTTAACATTTCTTCCTTCAATACTTTTGGAATACCTTCTAAAGTATAAAGTCTTGCTATAGCTGAAGGATATAATGAAACAGTGTCGAAGTCAGCAATGAGTTTCTTTTTGCTCTTTTGTTTCATGTTATCTGACAACATACATCTTCCACCTTGAATGCATCTCGAAATAAATTCTCTTGGTTTATTTGAGAGGTCATAAAGATTTCCATTCGGGAAGTATACTCTGTTCTCAAACAATTTGTTAGCAATAGAACAAATACTAACGTAGTCATAAACGTTTAAATCAAACTCTTTCAATAAGTCATTGCGGAACTTTACAAAACCTTCTCTTAAAATTCTTACATCTTGTTTGCAGTAAAACGTGCTATATTTTTCTAAGTCGAAGTGGTTTTCATCTATTCTGCAACCTTTGATGGAATCTATGTTCTTCATAAATGTATCTGCATCATGGATAAACTTACATGCTTCAGAAATGACACCAGTTCTGTTGTCATTTGCTAACAAAACACTGCTGTAGTAGTTATATGGAAATACTTCTTTCGGTCCTGTTTGTAAGTTAAACATAGCAGGAAATAGTTTAAGCTTCTTATTTATAACACTGTAAGAGTCTTTTATAATAATTGCCCTTCCTTTATATAAACCAGTTATTTGCATTGTTCGTGAACCTTTAATGATGGGAGTTCCTTTCACTTCTGTCATGTGTCTTAAGATGAAGTTTATGTCATAACTGAGGTTATGGAAATATATTAAACTCTTGTCAGGAAGTCTTTCCAAAAATTCTGTTGCACAGTTTTGACCCCAAATACTTTCACTAACTGAACCATCTTCACTGTCATAACAGATGTTAAAAGCTTTATGAAAGCCATCCGTACTACACTCAAAGTCAGCAAAGAAAACGTGCTCAGGTATGAACTTACATTTAGCTTTATTTACTTCTTTTGACTCTGCTTTCTTCTTCAGTTGTACACAATACTTTGGAGCATATGTCAAATCTTTAAATGGTGCAAGGTTCTGTTTATATAAGTCAGTCGTATATGTGAAAAGTTCTCCATAAGAAATAGGTTCAAAATATTTGCACTCCCACAATGTTTTCATAACATCCCATAGCGGTGTAGTTCTATCCATGCGAACTACATATTTATCTTCTCTCTTTGTATATATTTTCATCTGTTTTTCAATGTTCATTCCACCACACTCCTTCAAGATTTCTATATAGTTTCGAATGAAATATGTTGTCATTGGAAGTCTTTCATTTAGCATGTAGTGGTCTTCAACAAGAAGTAAGTCAATAGTTCGAACAGTTTCACATTCTTTTGGTATGTATCTCTTTATTTCATTATGTCTTGAGTCATTGAAGTAACCAATGGTAACATTAAATGCTATACCTGTTGCGTCAGAAATTTCTTGTACTTTACTTTGAGGAAAGTCTCTAACACGAATGACTTCTCTCATGTGGTCAATAGTTTCTTCATTTACTCCAGCCTGAATGCAAGCATAAACGAAGCAGTTATCTTCTGTCATAAGTGTTGCAGTTCTTTTGTTCAGTTCATTGAAGATTTGGTAGCGTTCAAGATTTATAGGTAATGTGCAAAGATACTTCCAGAACTGACCGCTTCTCTTCTTATAAAACTTCTTTTCACCATTATCTTTCCAAAAGCTTTCTATAAGTGCTGGGTTTCCTGTTTGCTTAAGAGCTTCCAAAATGGCTTTCTGGTCATTTGTCAGTGTGCTTTCATCTCTATATGGTCTCTTTTTTGGTTTGCCTTTCTTTACATCTGACATCGTTAAGCCTTCATATTCTGTTAAATCATACATCTTTATTTCGGTAAGATTCTTTATGTTTGTCAAGAAGAAGTCATAGTGCATTTCAACAATACCTGCAGCATTTGCTTCTATCTCTGATATAAAGTTCTCCTTCAAGAGCTGATGTAGTAATGTTCCAATATTATTGAGGTTTAACGTAGAACATTCATACTTTCCACCAAGTTTATAACATACCATCCATCTCTGTTGGGAGTTTATTTTAATTTTCTCTAAGAGTCTCATGAAAACCTTACCGAAATGTTTGTGTAAGTAGTCTCTGTTTGGTTCATCTAAAGCTTCGATGTTAAAGTCAATGAGTCTATTGCCTGACTTCACATTCCTCTTCCTATTTTCTTCATCTTTCTTTAACCATCTCTCACCTTCTTTTGGTTTGTCGTCAATGGAACGAATGACATTATTAGCTTTGCGAACTTGTTCTATAGCACTTTTAAACATCTCTCTTCTCTGTTGTTTCAGTGTGTCATCTCTCTTTCGTGTTTCACCAACGTTTGCATTTGTTATGTCAAACATTTCTCTTCTTACTTCATGTGGTACAGCTCTTCTTGTTTCACCAACGTTTGCATTTGTTATGTCAAACATCTCTTGACGAACGTCATGTGAAAGAGCTTTACGAGTATGACCAACGTTTGCATTTGTTATGTCAAACATTTCTCTTCTTACTTCATGAGGTATTGAACGTCTATGATATAAGTCAATAGCAACGTCATTTAAAGGAAATGCTCTTGCATGGACTTCGTCCTCGCCGCGTTGCGGCTTTATGAACTCATGAATTCTATCATAAGTTATTTCACCATTATAGTCATTGAGGATGTCAGCGAGTGCCTTTTTGTTTGTTGTGTAATGCTTTGCAACATCTATATTAGCTTCTGTAAGAAGTTGTTTTATTTCCGAGTGTTCTAACTTAGACAACTTCCGATACATCTTTAGTAGGAAAAAAAAAAATATTTTTTGAAAAAATAAACTTAGAAAAATTATTTCTTTCTATATTTGCCATTCCGAACTTCGAAAAGATGTTTTATACCAGCATAGAATTTTTCTCTAGAGCTTGGTCTTATATTGTTTTCATGACAATATTTTCTATATTCTTCATATAAAGCCTTTTTTTCATACATTTCATAAGGACAATCTAACCAGAATAGTGCATATCCAGTTTCGTTATCTAGGTCTCTATATGTTTCTTCTGTTTGTAGAATTTCGCTTTCTTCTATTTGTAGAATTTCGCTTTCTCTATTTAGTTCTATGACTATATATTGTGGCTTAAAAAGATGTGGGCAAGAAGGGTCTGGCGCTATGTAAAAAGTTAATTTTTCTGTCATCTTTTCTATCGGATAAAAAATATTTTTTGAAAAAATTTAGATTAGATTTTTTTAAGTTATTTTTCAAAATAATTTAATATTTTTATTTTAATGAAACACATGCAAGATTGCAAGTTCTTTTCATACAATGCTCTCGCTACTGTCATCAAGAATGAGTTCAATAATGCTTCAAACGTCAATGTTATCTTTAACAAGAAGTTTGTGAAAGAATCTAAGTTTGGTCAGTATGTCAGACCATTAGCTATTGTCATTGACCGCAAACGTTATACTTCACAAGAGTTAGCAGTAGTTTTGAAACAAAAGGGTTTCTTCGTGAATGTCAAAGATACTCATTATACTATATAAAGAACTCCAACATTGACTTCTTCAGTATTGCTATGAATCTTTCCGAACAGAAAGAATATAAGAAGGGTGAAACAAATGTGAAATATTATTCTTCATCTCTGAAAACAATAACGAACAAAGATGTTATACAAAAGTTCTTACCAAAGGTTGAAGAAGCTTCTATTGACATTGACGAAGGAAGTGAAATGGTTGAAGAAATTGACCCTGACGTCATTTAAGCAAAAATATATTTTTGGTTAGTCTTCATATCGATATTTTACAACAATTCCCCAATGTATAAACTTTTCATACGCTTTTTCATAAGCTTTATATACCTTCAGAAATTTTGCATAATCTTTAGAAGCATTTAGATATTGTTTAAATGCTTTGTATGTCTTCAGAAATTTTGCATAATCTTTTACATGTTGTTCGTTCTCTTCTTCTGTCATGAGTTCCGAATATTCTAAATTCATGTTCTTTCATATGAGATAAAATTTTATAAAAAAAATAAAATTAGCTTAGATTTTTTTATTCTTCCTCTTTGAAGTTATCGAAATATTCTGTTATTTTTTCCTTCAGTAATGTTAAGTCTTCTTTGAATGTAAGTATTGTGCAACCTTTGATGTCATAGTGTGTTTGAGGAAGAGTATTTTTGACAATTTCCTTTATTTGCTCATTCGGTGTCATTGAAATCGGTAAGTTTTCACGATAGAACCAGTTTCTGTCAGATTTGTAAATCTTAGCAAGGTCATAAAAGCTTTTGTTGTTTCTTCTGACTAAATGCAACATAACCATATCTCTTATCTTCCTTTCTCCAACTCTTCAGTATATATCATATACTTATAACTCTTTTCCTTTCCTTTTGGTACCGAACGTGGTATTCTTTTCTGTATGCTTTTGTCTTTGGATTCAATGACTTCATCTTTTGCTTGAAGTTTCTTTTCCATCTCTCCACGTTCTTGTCTATGAATTTCGTCAAGAAGTCTGTAAACATGCCATGCATAACGAGGAGAAGCCCACATTGCAACTGCATTTACTAAAAGTCTATGAACATAATAACCTCTTAAATTTATTGGCAAATTTTTACGATTTTCATGTGTTTTATGCAAGACCGAAAAAAGTCGGTCTAGAGAAATTTCACTCAAAAGTTCTTGTGTGCTTTGGTTTTTGAACCAGTCGTCTGCGTGTTTAGTGTCTGGAGCAAAACATGCTGTCAAAATACTTTGCATTTGGTACATATCGTCTTTGACCGAACGAATGAGACGGAGTTGTTTGTTAAACTGAACCCACTCGTATTCTTCATTTATGGCTTCATGAACGATAGCAGTTGTTGTGTTCTCTGTTGTTGACATATCTGTCCTTACATACAAAATAAAAAAATAAATAAAAATAAAACTAACTTTATTTTTCTGTGTTAAAGAAATGTTAAAAATTCAGGGTTACATATGTGAAAAGAAGTCACGAACAAATGAAGGTCATAAGATTCAGCACATAATTCTGAATTGAATGGTGTGTCATACATGTCAAGCCGTCAAGAATTGAAGGAGATACGAGGCTATAAAGATTTTGGATATTTTCTGACACACACCCTGAGGGAAAAGTGACAAAACACGACGATAGAAAAAAGTGACAAAATTGAGAGAAAGTTGTTTCCCGACCAAAATGCAATCATGTTGAAAAAGTGACATTTGTAAAGTTAGACGATAGGATTTCCTGAAAAAGTGCAAGACTTGTTCTGAATCAGGACAAGATTTGTCTTGAAAAAATACAAGACTTGTTCTGAAAAAATACAAGACTTGTTCTGAATCAGGACAAGATTTGTCTTGAAAAAATACAAGACTTGTTCTGAAAAAATACAAGACTTGTTCTGAAAAAATACAAGACTTGTCTTGAATCAGGACAATTGTTCTCAAATTTGAGAACTTTACAAGAAAAACTGACTAAAAAGTGCAAGACTTGTTCTGAATCAGGACAAGATTTGTCTTGAAAAAATACAAGACTTGTTCTGAAAAAATACAAGACTTGTTCTGAAAAAATACAAGACTTGTCTTGAATCAGGACAAAACTTTACAAAATGTAAACTTTACATAACCGTTTCTATCGTACATGATATTTAGTTGACATTGTAAACTATCTTCATGTAAAGTATGGCGGTTTGAAACCGTCGGGAACCTTCACTTTTTTGACGAACTTTCCGCAGCAATTTTTAAAATTTGTGAAAACTCAACGGTTTGACACGTGCCATATGTCATTTTACTCAGAATTTTGTGCTGAATTCAGCAAAAATAATGTTTATGTTAGCATGTTAGATCTAACACGTTTTCTAACCTCTTTTCTAACATAACTATTTACAAGCGTTTTACATGGTATATGTTGCGATGGTTCATGACTTTAAACAGTTTTGTAGCTTCTATTTCTTCTTTTAGTACATCGAATGTTTTAACAATGCCGAAGGTTTCTTTATATTTCTTCTTGACGTCAGATAGAAGGAAATCGTCAGCAGTTGGATAATTTTTGTTCAGAAATGCTAACATGTCCATTTTATCTTCTGCTGGCTTTTCTACTTCTTTCTTTAAATCTGCATAGTCGTTTCTCATTCTTTCTATCTCTTTGACGGAGTAGTTATATTTCCTCATCGCTGCCTTACATTTTGAACATTGCGGGTTCATTTTTGCGTTATACATTGAAATTTGACCTGCTAAAACAACTAAGGCGTCAATTGCTCTCTTCATCTCAAACATAGCGGGTCTTAGTTGTTCGTTCCATACTTTGCCTCTTCTATCTTTATCTCTTATTTCCCAAACACATTCAGCAACTAATGAAACAAAGTTATCGTAGGTCTTAAATTCTTCAGATTTATATATGTCAGAAACATTCTTATAAACCATGTCGCAATCTTTGTCCATAACTTTATGGTTGCAATGAAAACCAAGGAATTCATAATTTACTTTACGTATGAACTTCTTTATTTCTACTGAGTCAGTTGTTTTGACTTCAATTTCGTCGAATTCAGGAATAGTTAGTTTTTGTTGTTGGATTTCAGGCAATTTGGGTAAATGGTCAATAATGTCCTGCATTTCATAAAGATACTGTTCATTTGTTTCATCTTTCGCACTACAGTCTAAATTACTTGTTAAAAGTTCTTGCTTTATCTTCTGGATTTTTGTTTCGAAAGTATATGAAGAAGGAATGAAGCTTTTCATCTCTACTAACATAGATGTTGGATTCATGACTAACGAGTTTGGTGCTGTAGTTTGAATTGTTGTTGTGCCGATTGTTGAAATCATATCTTTACAT
Source organism: Trichomonas vaginalis G3 (assembly GCF_026262505.1). Taxonomy (NCBI): domain Eukaryota; phylum Parabasalia; order Trichomonadida; family Trichomonadidae; genus Trichomonas; species Trichomonas vaginalis. The sequence continues at coordinate 23,203,311 of NC_067206.1, read as the reverse complement.
ACAAGATAAAAATTTTTCTTAGAAAAAAATTAGCGTTATTTTTCTTTCATAAGGAAATGTCAAAAATTCATGATTTTCGAGAGTTTTAGACCATGTTAGAAAAGTGGTTAGAAAACGTGTTAGATCTAACATTCTAACATAAACATTATTTTTTGGTGTAAATAAATGGTACCATTAATGATATCATGACTGTTCTCATTCATGTCTGATTTACATCTAATGAAAAAGTTTAGAAGAATTTTCTTATTCTTTCTGGCATATTTTTGTCTTTCCAGTACTCCCGCTCTAATGGTCCCAGATGTGTTGGCTTTGACTCTCTCAAGTTCTTAGATGGTATAACATCTTCAACACCTCCTTCATATCTTACTTTATAAGTGTCATCGTTTATGTTGTAGCCAAGTATTTCAATAACCACTCCTCGCTTTGCTTCGTCAATGGTTTCAGCAAGTTTGCCATTACTACTTTCAACTAACTTATGTCGAGGGTAAAATGCTATGGAGTCGTCAGCAGCTTTTATAAGATATCCATTACCTTGTGTAGAGTCTACGATATAATAGTTTCTACTTAACCTTAAACGTTTCTTTGTCAACGGTTTGTCGTCAAGAACTACACGAACTTTTGTACCAGGAATGAGGGTAAATTGTGTTGAATTTCTGATATTTTGTGTTTGGCTTCGTTTCTTTTGTATATACTTTTCTTCTTGTTGTTGTGTCATTGAATTTGGTGTATGTCCTGTTGTAGAATGTGTTGAGGAATTATATACTTCGAGAAAATGTTTCATTGTTTCTTCGGTAAAGTCTCGCTCTTGATTTAAATCTCTGAGCGTTCTTATGAAGCGGTTTATGATGCCGAGTATGTTATGGTTATGGTCTTCAGTAGTGTAGTGAGTTATGTTATGCTTAATGAGAAATTCTGTGATTTCATTGCTGAGGTATGCACTGTCTTGGTCTGATGTTAAAGTACTTGGGTTATGTTCTGCTACAAACTTTTGTAAAACTCTTAACACTTCACGAGTTCCTTTATTTTTCATTGGATATGCATATGCTTTACGAGTGTTAACATTTATGAAGATGAGGAATGGTTTATGTCCTCCTTTTCTGCTTTGAATGAGAGTGTCAAATTGGTATGCGTCAGGAGTGTTGGAGTAAATTGGTAAAAAGTAGTCGTAAGGGTTTATTTTTGTTTGATGTACAACATTTTTGTCAAAGAACCTTTTCACTTCAGCTCTGTTAGTAAATCCCCAACTCTTTGCAGCTTCATTGAATTTCTTAAATGACCTCCATGGATGTTGTTCGAATACTTCTTTCAAGCTCATTTATGTAAAGTTAAAGATTTTAACCAACTCGTATCCAAGCGTGCATTGTTATATAAGGAGGCATATAATCTTTTCCATTACCTGCTGGGTCTGTAATACCAGCTACAACATGTGTATGATTTCCTGCAGTTCCACAGAAAATACCTGTGCTAACATCTTTGGGGTCAGTTGTGATATCATATCTATGCATTCCCTGTCTATCCGAACCCGCTGCAAGATTTGTATAACCTCTTTTTGTTATTGAATGTGAATGGTTTCCTTCCACAGATGTTCTTCCACTGAACCTATGCATATGTGAAGGAAGGTTTTCAATACCTATTTTCTTTGAACCTCCCATCTTCATTGACTGAGTATTAGTGTAGAATGGAAAACTGTCAACTATTTCATACCATCTACCACCAAATAAAGTGTTTGGATTTATTGGATTCATAGACGTATAAACAGCTCCTATAGGATATATTAAATCATATATGCTCATAACTCTATAAACATATTCTAAAGAACTTATGTCATTAAATACCATTTGGAATGTATCTCCCGGATGAAATGTTGCATTTGTTCCACTTTTATAATGTAATGTTAGTTCAATAGAATTATCCAAGAAAAATTCAAAAGTATCGGTTGAAGACCTCTAACAAATTCAAATGGAGTTGCTGGTTCACCATTTATAATTTCTGTTGTAAATGTCATTGTATCTGGTTTCGAAAATTTCTTTGTTAGTTCTGCATCCACATAAGTTTTGTCTGCTTTCTTATCTAACATTGTTGGTAGTTCATGTGCTTCAAAGTTTCTGGCATGACTTTCAATGTTCCTGCAACTCTTATCTAAACTGTTAAGAGTATCTTTTACGCTTGTACTTGGATTTTCTAATGGTGCACTTGAACCAAGGTCAAAGTTCAATATTATGTCGTCTGCTCTAACAGTAGTGAAGGATTTATGTGTATGGTTCTTGTCAGCTTTACTGTCTAATGTAGCTTGAAGTTCATTTATATCGGAGATGTTGTGTTTATGAGATTTCAAAACTTTGTTCGTTGCTTCGAGTTCAACTTTGTCAGCTTTACTTTTAATAGCATCTTCAAACGTTATTTTTGCCTTAACTCTTAACATAAATCTTGGTTCAACTAATACACCGTTAACATTGAAAGTAGAGGCATAAATTTCACCGGTATAACCAAATGCTTCTGGTGCTTTAGCTACATCATACTGTACAGTACAGCTTATGTCATAACCTTTAGCACGAATGTATTTATATCTTCTTTCATTAACATTTTTTGTCTTCGCTTCATCACTTCGTGTTAAATATCCATGGTAGTCCGTTATAATCTGTTCGTCTGAAGTTATATAATGAACATGGTTCTTGTCCGCTTTACTATTTAATGTAGCTTGAAGTTCATTTATATCGGAGATGTTGTGTTTATGAGATTTCAAAACTTTGTTCATTGCGTCAAGTTCATTTTTGTCCGCTTTACTATTTAATGTAGCTTGAAGTTCATTTATATCGGAGATATTGTGTTTATGTTCTTTATCTGCTTTTTCGGCTAATTTCTCTTCTATCTCATTTATTTCAAGTTCATGCCTACCACCACCTCCCGAAGAAGTATTTTTCTTCAGCTCTTGAAGAACGTCCACTTCGCCATCTTTGGTGTCAATAATGAGACTTTGAGTTAAAACCTTTCCTGTCTTAATGGATGTTTGTAAAACTTCTTCTTCACCATGTTCGGGGTCATGGTCGTCATCATATCTTGTGAAATCAGAGATGTTGTCATACATTAAGCATATCTGTCTCAAAAGTTCTGCTATTTGAAACTGGAACGAAAGATATACAGAACTTTCATCATCTCCTAAAGTCAAGTCTGCTTTCTTAAGTATTTCTTGAATGTATGCAATGAGAACAGAGTACCTTGGAAAATATTCGAACAATATTTCATTAGCTGTTGGTTTTGGTGGTTCTTTTGGAGTTTCTGTTGTTTCAGTTCCTTCTGTAGGTTCTGTTGGAGTTTCTGCATCTCTTGACTTCAATGCTCTTGCTCTCAAAGACCTAAATGTTAGAGCACCGGGTTTTACAAAGGACTTTATAAATGCTTTAATAGTTCCTGGTAAGTTATTGTTAGCATTAAGTAAGTTCCTTATGCTTCCATCATGTACGTCCATAGCACTATGTAAAAAATCTATACTTTTCTTGTAGTCAGCAATAGACTGACTGTGATTTTTTAAAGATTTGTCAATACCTTTAAGCCAATCTTCATGCATGTCTGATACTGAGCCAAGAATATCATTTGCTTCCTTTAGTGTATTTTGTGCTTGTCGTAAAGTATCCAATCCCGTACGTGCATTGTTTGCTATACGTCTTACAGTATCTATTTGACTCCTTGTTTCTTGCATCCAACCAGATAAAGTTTTAATAGTATCCGAACCATTTGAAATGAAGTTCAAAGCATTTTTAACGTCATTTAAAACTTCTTCACCAAGTACCGCCCTATCTTTCCGATTTGGTATTGAAGAACTCCATATGAAGCAGCTGTTAAACCAGTATTTATAAGGTCCCATATCCATGATTTAGCAGTTTTTCCATCCTTTCCATCCTTTCCATCCAAACCGTTTTCGCCTTGAGGTCCTTGTATTCCTTGTATTCCTTGTATTCCTTGTATTCCTTGTGGTCCTTGAGGTCCGGTGTCACCCTTCTCTCCTTTCAGTTCATCTTTATGTTCGTTATAATATTCTAATGTCATAAGGTGTACATCATTACTGCTACCAAGCAACGCCGAGAATTTGTTTCTCATTCATGACTAAATTCTTTAGGCATTTAATGTTGTCGTCAAATCGAAAGCTCTTTAACAATTCAATGAGAACATTTAATACTTTCACTAATGAGGCATCTACTGTAGAATTTATATATTGCACCGTTCCATCATTTATGATGGGAACCTTGCTTGTTGTAATGAATGGGTCATAAGTGTTAAAAGTATCGAAATCAATGACTTTTTTAGTTTTTCCATCGTCAATGACTAAATCATTGCCTTCAATGGTTAAAGTTGAGTTTTCGTTTACTAGTTCATGTGCTCTTCTTGCTTCATTTGTTTCATACGCATATGCAGCAATAGTCATATTTTAATGAGAATAAAATGTTGTTCTATTTGCAAAGTACAGACCCAAACGAATACGGGACAGTAAAGCTACAAACAAACTTAGGTCTTCAGAATGAAGCGCTTGCTTTCAGAGTTGTTGACTTCAATACTATCGCAACTTTTGTCATAACAGATGAAACAGATTTCATGGAGTTTGAAATAGATGACAAAAGAAGTGTTGTAACATTTCCTAACAGAGCCGAGTACAGAATAGATAAAATTGCTGGAGTCATAGATACTCTCATAAATGAAGAAACTATTGACAACATAGATGTCGAACTCTCTTCTGAGGGAACATTGAAGTTCAGTAGCAAGAAAGAGTTCAAGATACCAAGAATGAGTCATAGAGTACAACTTCTTCTGGGAGCATACCATATGACATTTCCTTTGAAAAGTGTTGACAAAACGATTGAGATGAAATCTGTTCCATACGTATGTTATGGTAATTGTTTGTACGTTGAGTCAAAAATAGCTAATGTCACAGGTATTTCAGGAGTTAATAGTAAAGGTTCAGTAGAATATAAATCCTTCTGTTATGCAGTCAATTCAATGTTCATTCCAAACGTTCCTGTCATAGCAACTCATTTAGGTAAATGGGTTCGCATTAGTCCTCATAATTTGAAAGACATGCAATTCAGACTTGTTGACTTTCAAGGAGAGCCTGTAGAACTGAAGGCACCAGTGCGAATGACTGTTGAAGTTGACTTTTTAGAAAATATTAAATGCAACAGCTTACAAGAGAACTCAGAGCTAAAAATATAAAGTATGAATGTTATGTATTAGGTCATGAACTTTGGTTGTTGCTGTTTGATGAAACAAATGAGTTAGTTATGCCAGTCAAGAGAACAGAAAAAGGCGTCAAAGGCGCCGAGCGCAAAGCGCTATATTGTGTTAGTGAAAACTGCACCAAGTCAATAAGATTAGGTTTGCATTATGAAGATGAGTTCGATACTGTTGAAGAAGTTTTGGACAGATATTACAAATTGCTAACTTGAATTTTTTTGACTGACGGCGCAAAGCGCCAAGATGGGCTCAAAGAGCCCTCCTGACTGCTTTAATTTACTAAAACATATTTCAAGCAAAGCTTATAGTAAGTAGATAGTTTTGTATACTCGTTCGAATATTTATACTTAAACTCAACTCCTGTAGTTCCTGGTGTTTCAATGATGCGGATGTTACCTATTTTCATGAATAGTGGAGTTTGACCACAGCATTCGATTTCAGGGTCGAGATAGTCAATGACACATTGTTTCCCTGTTATTCGTGAGATAACATTTTCAAGGTCCTCCTTTGTTAGAATTATTTGGTTCTTGCTTATAAGATTTGTCAAAAGCTTCTTATCGTCTTTGAGTAAAATTGTTTGGTATAACTGAAGAAGGTAATGGTCTACGTTATCTGAAGGATTTGTTTGAACATTTGTGTAAGGGTTGTCGTTGGCTTCTCTTGAAAGAATTTGGTCCAGTGGTGGATACTCTAACTTAACATCTGATGTAGCGTTAGCGTTTGAAGCTGAGTTTAAATTCACGGCGCCATGCGCCAAGATGGGCTCTTTGAGCCCTCCCGACTTAAGTTCTGGTTCTTTTTCTTTCAAACACTCTGAACTATAGTTCTTTATGACAATATTGTTTGTCGTTCGTGAGTCAACATTTGATGTTGGTTCAATTGGAACATTAACGGCACCAGCTAAGATGGATTTGCTTCTCATTTCATATAGAATAAAAACCTTTTATATGTATGAAATGAACAATATACTCGACAAGGGTTTGAATGTAAAGCTAACGAATGAAAATATTGTTGAATTCACTGAGACAGGAGCTGTGTATAAAGATGTAGAACTACTGAACAAAAGAGCTAAGGGAAGAAGCAGGAATATGAACAAAGGGTGGAAGCCTATAAAAATTTATGTCAATGATGGCTCAGGAGGTTCAAACATAAAGTATGCAGAAAGTTATAGAGTTTATGCTCTCAAAGGTGAAAAGCCTTCATTTAAGAACAGCTATTCTAACACATATCCTCAAAAGCTAACGGATGGGGAAGTGGATGATATGAATGACAGCAAAAATATTAACAGAAATGGCGACAGAGATGCATGGAATTTGTTTACCATCAGTCAATTGAAGGTTAAACTTTAAAACAATGTTGGTCGTTCCCATGGGAAATTTTTTGACTTTAATGGTATTAGTCATGATATGAATCTCAAGGTATGAACGAGGAGAGATGAGAGACTTATATGCTTCCCAAATTTCTTCAAAAGGTAATGTTATACCTGACTGTTTCCAAATGAGTTCAATGTCATAGCGTGAGAAACCTTGAAAGATAACGAAGTCAGTTATGAGACGTTTTATGTTTAAAGCAAGGAAACGCCATGTTTGCATAAGTATTGCTACAGTTAAGTTATGTCTGACTTTAGTTATGATGTTAGCTAATGGTGAGTCTGCTTTTGACACTAAACCTTTTCCGGCGAAGTCGTCACAAACGAGCAGAGTGTTTGAAGGATACTTTTTTGAAGGGGTATTTTGAAAGTTTTGATAGAATGTAGTTTGTCAGTCGTTTCATATCGTAAACTCCTGAGTATTGACGTAAGTGGTGTTTGTCAATAATTCTTTCCATCTCTTCTGAAGTCTTTTGCATTCCTGACTGTATGAACTCTACAATAGCATAATATTTTCTCTTACGTCGAATGTAACGTTGAAGAAATTCAATGAGTTCGCTATCTGGAACTTTAACGACAGAGGCTTGAACTTTTGACATAAATGTTTTCGCTGTTGAATCCATAGAGTCTGAAGTTGCTGATATAATGATTTGGTCATAGTAAGAGTCGTTTCCTAAACGCTCTGTTATGAGTATATGACGAATGAGGTTAAATGTCTTACCTGAACCCATCTTTCCACAATAGAAATACACACCATTTGAACAGAACTCATAGTCCTTACTGAAAGGAAGAATGAGAGAACTGTTGAGCTTTTCACTGCTTTCATTCATGTCTTCATCTACGTCATGTATTAAATGCTTCATTTTATCTTCATTAAAAATGCAAGTCAGAAATATTCAGAACATAGCACCGAGTCTAACTGACAAGAGTATAAAGATATACTATGAACACGTTATGATGAAACCTACCAAAATTCAAGAAAGTCAGTATACTTATGAATATCCAAGACACTGGGTAGAGTATGTAGGAGGTGAGAAAGCTATTGAAATAAGACAAGTTAGAAGTATTCCAGCAGGAAGAACAATATTATTGAAGAACTTTAATGTTTTGAGGTATAATGATGAAACAAAGAAGCAAGATAGTTTTCCTGTTGCTGTGTATGTGAACCTAGACACAGGAGATGACATGAAAGTTTTTAACACAAAGCTTCAAACGGTAGTGAGAGAACAACTGACTGCGGAAGGACATCCATTACCTTCAGAAGTTACCATAGTATATAATTTTGAAACAAATGCAATAGATTTTAAAGTCGTCTCTGCAAAGAAGTCAGGTTTTACATTTAATGAAGCAGATGTATATTCGAATGAAAACTCCAAAGCTATTGCATGGTTAGATAATGACGATTGCTTTAAGAAAATATTTAAATTCAGTGACTCAAAGATGTCAATAGATGACCTTCGTGGAATGTTACCATCGACGTTTACAGTAGAAGGTTCAGCAGGATTGCTTACAAGATTGTCAATTGGTGGTATTTGGTCTCGTGAGAACATTGTTATAAAATCCAGTATAAGTGAATTTGCTGAAGAATCTATATTATGTCTTTCAAACTACATGTATTCGCCACCGAAGCATTATAGTATAACAAACTTTGTCAGTAAGTTTAACATAAGACTTGTCGAACCTTCTTCAATGAAAGATGTTGTGCTACCTAAAGATGGAAAGGATGGACTCATTATTGAGATGATTTTAATAGCATATTAAATGAGCTTGTTCTTGAAGGTCATTCATGATGAAATAACTGTTGTAGAAGATGTTAGCAATTGTTCAGACATTTTGAAGCGTATAGATGAGATAAGAAAGAAGTTTATGAATGAGAATGTTTATGTTTCATTGACTTTCTCCAGTAACGAGAACTTTTATGAGATAATATTGAAGAGAGATGATTTTAATATGGTGTAAATGGTAGCTTGGACAGCTTTAGGCGCAATGGGAACAAAAGCATTAGCATTTGGAGCAAAAGCACTTGGGGCTTATGACGCAGTAAATAAAATGAGTGGAGGAAGGGTTTCGAAGACATTAGATGCAAATAAAGGGAAGATTGGAGGCTGGGTTGCAAAGAAGTTAAGATTAAATAAAATAGGGCTCATAAATAAAGCATCCAATTTGGTTGCGACTGAGTCAGAAAATGCTTTAGGAAAGGACGATGAGTTTGCAAAACACGCAAAAGACTTTAATGACCAGATGAAAGGTGAAACAATGCATTTAAATAGATTCGATGGAACTAAAGAAAATGTTTCTTCTCCACCAGTAGTTCTTCCGTATGGTCCCTATGGAATGTATGGAAATCCTTACGAAAGACCATTTGACCCATTGACTGGTGGAAGTAACTGGTATCATTACGGACGAAGAAGAAAGACAGTCAAGTTGGAGACAGACGTGAAGAAAGCAACTAAAAAGAAACCAAGGAAGAGAGTTATAAAGCAATGAATTCAACAGGTTAGAAAAGAGGTTAGAAAACGTGTTAGATCTAACATTCTAACATAAACATTATTTTTGTGCTATGTTTTCATACGTGTGCGGGTGGTGATATCATTAATTTTTAAGTTTATTTTTTATTTTATTTTTATTTTATTTGGATGTAATGACAGAACAAAAGCAACTCATACAAATCAAAACATATAACAAACATACATTTAAACATTTATTCTTCCTTCCTGAGCATAACATGTTCTTTCAAATACATCCGAGACCAGTTGACTTTTCATTGACTGTTTATAAAGATAGAAATAGTTATATCATTAAACCATACGATGACGAAGGTAAGTTATGTAAATTGTACGTTAAGAAGTTAGAGAAAGTTTATGGCTTCAAGTATGACTACAATAGGGTTAACACTGATGATGAAGATATTGAGGAAAATTTATGAGAACATTAGTGAAGTTGTTAGTGAGAACGATAGTGAGAACGTTTATTTTTACATTAGTGAGTTCGTTAGTGAAGTGGTTGGTGGTTTTGTAAATATTTAAGGTTAAGTTAGTGTTGTCGTTTGTGTTGTCGTTTGTGTTGTAAAATATACGTTAACGGTTTTGTAAAGTGTCAAATTCACAAGTATTGGGTAAAGTGGAACGCAGTGCCACCATACCCAAGACTTGTATACTAACTATAATACGCAATAAAAAAGCAAATACTCCTTAATATATTTAGCGTTTATTCTACAATTTTTTCAAAATTATTTAGAAATATTTCATTCTTCAATGACATTTCTTTCTGCCAAATTAGCAACTGCCTTTAATGATGGAAGGACAACATTTGGTTCAACTCTTTCAATCTGAAGAAGTTTTTTAATCTGATTAATTAGATTCATGCATTCTTCAAATTTCGACGCTCTTTGTTCAACAATTTGGTTTCCTGCTCTGCTCAAAATACGGACGTACCTTTCTTCATGCAAGGCGTTTGATATTTGAACCTTTAAAGTGAAATTTGGAATCACAACCGTAACTAAAGTAATGAAAATATCATCAATACGTTCATTCTTCTTTCCTAAAACGAACGTCTGCTTGATTTGATGAAAATGCGATTCGGAAACATTATTCGTCGCATCTCCTTCATCGCGATAGAGCTTCATCGAATGTTCCTTTGTGCGGCACCACTGCCTATCAAAGTAGGCTAAAGCTCGTGGTTCCTCTTCTTCGGCAATGGATGTGATGAAGTCATATGTTTCATTTGATTCATTCGCAAGCTTTTCTGGATCGGAGTTATCGACACGAAGTGTCAAAAAATCCATTGCAAGGTAAAAGTTTTCAAAATTTTCTGTTCTTTCAAAAAGATTTGAAACTTTTGCATTTGCACGAAGGATATGAACCGCACACCAGCATCAATTTGCGAGTGGGAAACCATCTTCTATTGCCATCGCAATGTTTAACGCGTAATCAGCGCTCCAATATTTTGGGTCAAAATGAGCAAACTGACAAAATTTGACAAGACACAACTGAATTTTTTCTGCAGTTTGCGGTTGTACAACGAAGTAACAAAAAGGAAAAATTGTTCCATGAATTGTCTTCATTTTAATTGCATAAAGTTGAACTCTACGCAAATTAGTGAGTGAGTTGCATCAACATGCAATGGGTTTTCAATGGAATGAACCAACTCCTTAGCAGAGAATGGTGCATAGATCACTGTAAACTCTGTCAAATCTGAATTGAAATCGAATTCAATCAAATCGTCAGGACGATCTTGCTTTAAAGAGTTTATTTACTGCTAATGTATCATTATTAACTAAACATTCTATTAAACCTTAAGGTTTAGAATTTTTTAAAAAAGTATAAATTAAGGTTAAGGATGCCCTTACATTCCATAAAAATACTTGAAATATATGATTATTATTGTAGTAAAACTTTGGGGCTCTAGATCGCTTTCTATGTCGAGTTGAATGAGTTTTAAATTTTCAAAGAAATTCTGAAGAGTATTCAAAAGTGTAAAAATTTAAAAACAGAATAATATTTCCCCTTATTTCTACTAAAATAAACATGAGTTGCAAGTAAATATTATTATTTCACAATAATTATGAAAATTTCTCTACTTACACTAGAATGCACAGCACTTTTTTGGATTGCCGTTTACAATTTCCAAACAAAGCAAGATATGGGACACAGCAATGTCTTTTGTAAACTATGTTGTTCGGCCTAGTTTAGGTACCATATTGTAAAGCTGTGTACCAAAAATCCAGAGATTTTTCCATGAATTGTTAGATCAATATGCAATCATACTTATATTTCTAAAATAATCGAGTTGATACCAATGGATTTATGTTGAATTATAAAATATTGTATTTCATTGGTGAAAAATTAATATATTTGATTGATCAAATTTTACAAACTCATCGGGAAAAAAAACAGGATGAAACTCATATTATATACTATATACACATTTCAAATATGCAAAAAAACATGATGGTAAGTCTGTCGCGTTTTTTCAAAAAAATCCAGAGGTCAGAATAATAGTTATTGTTTACTAGCATTGATGCCAGAATTTTCTCTCGCATGCAAATTTTTTGTGGTTTGCATACTGTTGAATAAACCTTTATTTTTATAAAATTAGATTTTTGAATTTCTTCATATTAGATCTTTTTTCAAATATCGTTCCATCAGGCTTTTATCCAAAAAGGAATGACTCCACTCAAATATTTGAACAATTCCTGATGTTACATGTTCTTGAGTTATATCCTTTATAAAATTGAGAGGAAAATAAAAAAAATTGAATGGGGTTCATTCAATTTTCCTAATCTAATAACTTCATGAATGTTCAATTTGTATCCGTATAATCAATATGGTAGAATATCATTGGAATTTAAAAAAATTGTGACGGATTGATATTTTGATTATGTGCGATTTTGGCCATAAATCAAATCTGATTATCGTGAAAAACAATTATTATTCAGAAATATTATTAGAGTTAGTAGCTTATAAAAAATTAATATATATGGCAGAATACCAGATTCTAGATTTAAGTATATCAAAAGTTTTACATGCACAAAAAATCTGACATGGTGAGGGCATCCTTAATATCAAAATTTGCAAAAAATGCAGTTTAAGGTTATTTTAAGGTTCACCACTTTTGTCACCTATTCTTCTCATTTTCCCTCCAAATCGGCATCCCTATATAAGGTCGACAATAAAATTCAATCTTCACATTTCTGACACAGTCGCAATTCAAAATTTCACATAAAAATTGGATTCATTACTTAGTTACTATTAAAACATATTTTTACATGATTTTGAGCTCAATGAATTAAAATAAACAAGCTCAGTTAAATAAAACAAACAAATTTAGCAAATTTTACAGCAGCAATCATCATCATTTGCTGGTTGAGATTTCTTTTGAGGAGATTTACCTGGAAGTATAGTAGAAACTACTTCTAGTTGAACTGTTTCTTGAAAATCTAGGATTAAATATCCTATTGAAGAAGAATCAAGAAATGTTCCTGTAGATGCCACTTTTTGCATGAAATCTACAAAGATACCATCAACATACGAACTAATTAGAAAATCTTGTACTCCAATTGCATTGCGATAGCAATTTTTTAAAAACATTAAAAAATTACATCCGGCATCTTCAGCAATCACAATTTCATTTCCAATATTGTGGGTAAAACAAAAATTAATTGGGCCAGAGTCAATTCTTTTGGTAAATGAAGCAATTAAAGTTTTTATATAATCAATATCGCTATTTGGGAGTTGTTGTATCTTCCTTTGCTCTTGTGATGATGGTAATATATGAAATTTACAGTTTATTTGTGATATAACGTTTGATAAAAGATTAATTTCGTTTAAATCAGAAGATAATTGAGAATCGAATAGTTTTCCTAATATAAAAACGTCTGAAAATCCATTTTCTTGTATAAGCTGACTAATGACTTGAGAAAATGCAGTAATTGAGTCTCCTACATTTCCATTTTTCCCAAATTCAGGATTTCCTAGAATTATAACCTTTGATCCAGCAAAAGAAATATCCGATTTAGTTGGTTTCGTTAATGATATGTTCGGATTATCTTGAACTAAATCAAAGGTCATAAATTGTAAAAAAAATTGAATCATGAAAATTCATGGAGTCATATTTCATCTAATAACTAGGCAATTAAAGAATGAATTCCTATTTGATTAGCACCATTATATTAAGCACAAAACATGGGACTGTTTGTTCTATTATGATCTATGTGTTAATTTGCTGTTATCGAGATAACAACTCATCTTTCTAATTCATTTCAATTTTTTAATTTTGTTCTTTTTTTAGTTTATGAATGTTGAGGAGTTACTCCTCCATACATTTAGAGGAGATAACGAAGAAGTATTTGAAGCACAGAATCAATTTCTATCTCTTCCATTAAACGAATCAGTCTTAATAAGCTTTTTAAACATAATATCAAACTCAGACAACAATGAATTACTACGAACAGCAGCTGTCATAAGAATTAAGCAAATTTTATTCGATAACATTCAGTTAATTTTTCAAGATTCAATTTCAAATATTCTTAAGTCTTGGATTATTGATATATTTCAGACAAAAGTATACGAAATGATTCCTTCAATATTAGAAATATCTCGAATTGTTGTCCAAAAATTGTTTTTTACAGATAATTGGCCAGAATTTACCCAAATATCATTATCATCGATTGCATTATCATGGTCCCTTCTAAATTATTACAAACTACATACGGATCCTCAATTAAATCCTGATTTTATTACAGATTTTTTACAAAATTATACAGATTCGATAAATGAATTATCAATTACAGACCAAACATTATTATTTAGATGTGCTAGTTATATTTCCATTTTAAATTTACCAGATTTTTCAAAAATAATCATAATTCATTATTTCTTTTAATTTCTCAAATTAAAGACATAACAAATATTGATAATGAGGATTTTGTTCATTTTGCATTTAAGTTTTATTGTCAAATAATTAATTATAAAGATTATGTTACATCAGAAGAAGTTTTGATGATTTTAAACAAAGCAATTGAAGTAACGCAATTAACAAATAATACAATCTTATTGTATTATTCATTTAGCTTTATTAAAAGGTGTTTAAAAAGATCATTATTTCATTTTACCATCATTTGAATTCACAGAGTATGATTTAAACCTTGCAGAATTTTATCAAAAAGAATTTGCTTTATCGAATTTTAAATTTAATTCTGAAATCATATTCTTCGCGTTTGTCTCTCAAAATTTGAGTGAATTGAAAGGTTTACGCAGGAAGAATATGATTTTAATTCTGAAATATATGACAGGAAAAATCTTTCAGCAGATTTATCATTTTCTTTGTGTAAAACTTTTCTAAAGAAGATGATCAGATAATTAATAGTGAAAGTATTGATTTTGAAGAAAATAAACTAGAGTATATATGTAAGGAGTTATTTGCAATACTTTCGGATCTGGAAAGAAGCAATTCCTCATTATTTAATGAATATTATAATAGAACTTTTCCATTTATGAAAGAAACGCTGCCAAAATATGTGTAGATATTTTTGCTCTTTAATTTTAAATTTTGTTTGTATTACCCTCAAATTTTTACTTTTTCAATAGACCTATTTATAAATAGCAGAGGATTTATAAATATACACCCTTATTTGGAACTTCCAATTAATTGGAAAAACCGTCGTAATTGGAAAAACCGCCCGATTGGAAAAACCGTCGCAATTGGAAATATTGCGAGATTGGAATTTCCAATCTCTCAATTGGAAATTCCAAATAAGTTTTTATTTGGAAATTCCAATTCATTTGGAAATTATAAATAAGATACCTTATTTATGAATACCCTTATGTTTGGAAATATAAGGGCTTTTAGAAATTAGAAAAAAGAAATTTGAAATTGGAAAAACCAGAGTATTTTGATTATACTATAGGTAAATGTAAAAATTTAATTAGTATATATTACATTTAAAAACTATTGCATTTTATCAAACGTTGTAAAACTAAGATTTTCAATTCCGATTTGCTTCTAATTTTGGGGATATGGTCATTAGATGATTCTAAAACAAATGGCTGATATTTTTTTTCGAATCTGTCTGCTGGTTTTTGAGATCTTGAAAAACGCATTCAATTTTAAAAATGTTTTTTAAAAAAAATTAGAAAAACCATAGTTTTTAAGATTTGTAAGTAATAAATTCGGTATTCATTAATTTTTTATAACTAAGTTAGGGTAGATTTATGCACAAAATCTATAATTTAAACCAAAATATAAAATACATGCGAAACAAAGAAAATCTAATGCGAGCCGGGGCTGATCTTATACTAGAAGTTTTAAAAAAAGTTTACGTGTTAGATTTAGCTCAGTGGTAGAATGCCCCTATCTGAAGTTGTGAGGTTCGATTACTTTGAATATCATTTTTTCTTTTTTAAAAAATGGTAAATTTTATTACAAAATATATTTATTTCGACAAAAATAAGTCATTGCTTCACTGGAATAGCAAGTTCACCTGTATTGTATAAACCTGTGATGGAATTATACTCAATTGAGGAATTTTCAATAAGAGAGTTCAAAATTTCTCCAATTTCATTATTAATATCTTCTTCAGAAACATCAGGATGCAAAAGATGAATTTTATAAACAATATTTTCTTTGGTGATTCCATCTTCACACCTAGCAATAAACTTCCATACTTCTTGAGTTTTTTGGTCTTTAAACTTTGCGCTATTAATTTTCTTTTTAGAAAGTTTTGTACGTTTTCTTCCCTGAACACAATGAAGTTCCGGTTTGTCCATCATGAGGTTTGATTCATGACAAAGATTTGAGGAGTTTGATGAACAATAGGTATACTCTCTTCAGAGTCATCGCCTTTTATATCCACTTTGTATCTAGAAGTAATATTGACTCCTGAGAGTGGACTGCAGATGTAAGCAGAAATATGGATAGGTGAATGGACTTTAACAACTTCACTCACAAACTTCTTGAATACTTCTATTCCATCAGCATCAGGAATGTCCCAGTTAGCAGCAAGAAAAAGGGAGTTAGCTGTTACAAATGGAGAAATGTCGATAGGAATGTTTACAGTACATTTATCTGGATTAAATGTAATTCCTGTTTGATAATCACGACCTGGTGTTCTCCATTCCATTTCATATTGGAAATTTATCCGAAGAACTTCATTTGTTTGAGCCAATGTCGTCATAGCCGTATCTAAATCATATTTAAAATGACTCATAACGCGCAGCAAACCGAAAAGATGCTCTTCAGTCATTGTTGTTAAGTGAGAGAAATTTAAATTTTGATTCCTATTAAACTCAACAATGAACACCGAAAGAGCTCTTAACATCTGCTCAAGCATTATCTCGTTTGCAATGAATTTGAACTTCACATTGATTTCACCTCTCTCTTCTGTTTGGAAATTGTTTTTAATTCCCATTTCGTCATGCTTACATAAAATTGACATTACAAGATGAACTGCTGTTATCAACATGAACATTCTTGTGTCAAAATTAATAACTTCGTTGCGAATGCTTTCATACCATAGAGAAAATGGAGCAATGAACAGTGCTTCATTATAATATCCTGCTTGAAGTAGTTTTTCTAAACAAAACATGGAAAAAATTGCAATGGCGTATTTATCTTTCATTGCGCCGAGTCCACTCTGATCTTCCAATGCATCTCCTAACTTTACGACCTCTTTGAGTTTTTCAGCTTGAATGCGGGAATCTTTATTGAAAGGAATTGCGTAAAGCTCGACATCTTTTCGAATAAAAAATTTTCTGTCTCTTTTTGATAAATGGACGATATCAACACTCCATACTTGATGATGTTCGATGTAATTTTGTGCTATTTGAATCAATTCATCTATATTTTTTGCTTTTTTAAGTTCTTTAATAAATTCTTGTTGTTTTTCTTTATATCCTGGGTCACCATCTGTAAAAATATATGATATTTCAATAAAATAAGATAATTGATCTATAACGGCTTGAATTTTCCCTATAATTGATGAAGCAAATCCATTTTTATAAGGAAGAATGCTAGCGACAAAATTTGGTGCTTCGAAATTCAAAGGAAGTGCAAGGAATACAAATAAATCTTTGATATCTAAACTCTGAAAATTCTTGTCTTTTGATATCACTAATGATTTCATTCAACAGCATCTAAAGCTATAGCAAAACGTCCTCCATCTGGTATTTGATAGTTCATATATGATAACATTTTGTCTAAACATTCTGGATGTAAAAGAAAATCTTTCATATTATTTATGGGATCTGCAAAATAGTTAAATAAAGTCATTCTTGATGGAAATAAAGAAATAAAACGACGAAGTTGCTCATATGCAGATTCAGATTTAGTTTCTATTAAAAAAGCCAAATCTAATACTATAGGATCATTTTCAAAACGAAAACCATGGGAGCTTTTTGCCATAATATTACCTAAGAGAACATTTATTGTTTGTTTTTGTAATTTCAGGAATATAATCTGGCCAAATAATTTCAAAATAGGGTTCATTTGGTTTTTCTACTGTAGAATCGTTTTGTTCTTGTTCTGCTGCCAAAGCGAGCTTAATATTTTGAAGATTTTCCCTTCTTTGTTGTGCAATTTCAGCATCTCTTTCATTTTTAAGTACCTTACAGAATCTTTGAACAGCTAGATTATCACTGAGTATTAATTTTACATTCAATTCTTTAGTTTGGCCAGATTTTAGTTTTTTTAATTTCATCATCAGTTGTAACAAAGGCTAATTTGCACTGATTTTGACTGTTTATAGCTTCTACCTGATGCTGGATATTCAAAAAATCATCTACTTTTGCGACTTTGAAGGTGAAAACAACAAACATTTTATAAAATTTCTTAAATTAAATGCAAAATAATTGTTGTAGCTACTGAATAATTTATAGTTTTATTCATTTTCTATAAGCTATAACATATTAAATCAGTAAGTATTGTTTGAGTTACAGGAAGTTTCTTTACATTGATCAAATAATTTAAAATAAATTTTAATAAGAAACTCTTTTTACAGGTTTGAGTAAAATGTAACCTTAAATATGGCCCTTATTGATTGTGTTTGCATTTAATCAAGTTGGTTATGCAACTTAGTAAATCAAGAAAAAAAATAATGGTCGAGATTTGCTAATAATGCTAAAAATGGATAATCATTTGCAACTATTGATCATCAACGTATTATGAACTGTTAAATACAGATCAAAATTCAAGAAAAGATTTAATTTGACTTCTCTTTGTTACTTTGTTAATTAACAACAATAAATTTTGGCTCATGTATAATGTTGTAAGCGCATAGTTCAACAAGATCATTAGGTGCTAATGAAAATTGAATTTTGATTTTACAATTTGGAGTGTTTATCGGTTTTGTATCACTACAGAACATTGATATTTATATTTAGCAACAACCCTTGAGAAATCATTAGTGCAACGTCAAGAAAATCTTCCGCGTTCGCACTAAGGTAATTCAAAATAAAAATTGACAAAAAAAGAAAAAAGAATGTTTGCATTTGAATGAACCTTGAGCTTATTATTATGATTTTCATGAAATAACCATTTAGCTACATTGTAACAGAGCTTTTCAAAAAACTTTATGTATATAATGATTACCCCACCCATGGCATTATGATGATATTTTTCAAATAAATGACTATATTAATAAATACTGCTAAAAAATTTAGGTTATGCTTAGAAACAGACTCAAATTTACTTTTTACAGCAAATTTTTATATTAAATTACTAATATTAAGTGAATTTCTCTATAATATGTTTGGTAAATCATATTAAATACTGTGTATGGTAGGAAATGATAAGCAATCTTAGTATGTATAGAAAATTTGTACATTATTTCATATATCGGTTATTAGAATGACTTAAATGAAATGTTATTACGATCCATCAAATTAAATTGAATATTATCATTCTTTTATATCACTCTCATACTTGAATCAAATGAAATTGAAAAGTAATTGATTTAAAAATTTAACTTTTTGCCTAAAATGTTTTTATTACATAATTACATTAATTGCTTATTGCAATGGAATTGATAAAATATAATAATACTAAAATTTTTTAAAAAATCTGCCATGTAAAGTTTAACGTACAATCTCCTATTTTCTAGATTCAAGTATTGCCTCTATTATGTGTTCATAACTTTAGATATTCTATGACCCTCAACCCAATCTACACTTTCATATGTAACTATTTTTGCAGGGCACTAATTTATTAGAAAAATTTGCAATCCAAATTACCCAGGCAAGCAAAACACAACTTCATTCAATATTTCCGATAGTAAAGATTTCCAACTAAAGATAAATATTTGGTGATATTCTCCCAACAATGCTTACATTTACAAATCCAATATCGATTTCAAAATTGAGCAGACAGATTTACAAATCCATTTATCACATTTGCAAACATCTATACATGAGTAGATATATGCAATTAGAAGCAAATCGGAATTGCCAATTTTTAATTAAAATCTAACTAAGCTTAATTTGAATAAAAACATTTACTATATATATAATGAAGCATCTTATATCGAAATGAGTTCATAACTCCATTTTTTACTTTAACGCAATTTAATTCTTTCCATTAAGTAGAACTATATATCTAACCATATCCATAAGATACTTTATGAAGTGTTAAACACTTCTCTCGTTTGCATGTTCCTCACCTTGAGGGAGACTCCAAACTTGCTCGATCAGGATTCCTCCAGGGTGTCCAAAAATTTTTAAGGTTAAGAGTTTTACAACATTTATTTTATCAAATTTTAAATTCAACAAAAATTTTGTTTTTGTTTAATAAGATAATATAGGGCATATTTCCAATTTCCATTTCTAATTCACAATTGAAGCTTTATTTATAATTTCCAAATGAATTGGAATTTCCGAATAAAAACTTATTTGGAATTTCCAATTGAGAGATTGGAAATTCCAATCTCGCAATATTTCCAATTGCGACGGTTTTTCCAATCGGGCGGTTTTTCCAATTACGACGGTTTTTCCAATTAATTGGAAATTCCAAATAAGGGTGTATATTTATAAATCCTCTGCTATTTATAAATAGGTCTAATATCCCTGAGTTCAAAAATTTGATTATAACTGAGTCAACTTTTAGCATTTGTCCATCATAGTATTACTATTATAAAGGCTCTTTGATATCCTATACATCCATATCAGTATTGGTCTCTATTGTATTTCAAATAGTTCTATAATTTGAAAAAATTTCTCCATATTTATTTCAAATAAATAAGTATGATTCTATATGATTATGATCGAATTAACTAGAAATATCAAATTATGAATATCAATAGAAGTGTCTCCACTCTGGTTATGATGTGTGAATAGATAATATTCAGGAGATAGAGTAAGCACTAAACTTAGAAGTAATGCTTGTCACTAATTAAGAATTCCATTTGATGAAGCAAAATAATATATTTGAATTTTCATAAATTTAGTTAATTTTCAATAATATTTATCAAAATTGAAAACGTCATTGTCATATATTACCATAATATGACGCTAAATTGGCAAAGTAACGATATTCATGAACATCTAAATGTAATTTTACCTCTTATAATCAATCAGTGATTTTTACAGATGAAACATGTGATATAATGTATCATATATGCTGATTGTGTAATAGAAACTCTAATTGCATCTTGCTCAAAATAAATGTTGTAAAGCTCTTAACCTTAAAAATTTTTGGACACCCTGGAGGAATCCTGATCGAGCAAGTTTGGAGTCTCCCTCAAGGTGAGGAACATGCAAACGAGAGAAGTGTTTAACACTTCATAAAGTATCTTATGGATATGGTTAGATATATAGTTCTACTTAATGGAAAGAATTAAATTGCGTTAAAGTAAAAAATGGAGTTATGAACTCATTTCGATATAAGATGCTTCATTATCATATATAGTAAATGTTTTTATTCAAATTAAGCTTAGTTAGATTTTAATTAAAAATTGGCAATTCCGATTTGCTTCTAATTGCATATATCTACTCATGTATAGATGTTTGCAAATGTGATAAATGGATTTGTAAATCTGTCTGCTCAATTTTGAAATCGATATTGGATTTGTAAATGTAAGCATTGTTGGGAGAATATCACCAAATATTTATCTTTAGTTGGAAATCTTTACTATCGGAAATATTGAATGAAGTTGTGTTTTGCTTGCCTGGGTAATTTGGATTGCAAATTTTTCTAATAAATTAGTGCCCTGCAAAAATAGTTACATATGAAAGTGTAGATTGGGTTGAGGGTCATAGAATATCTAAAGTTATGAACACATAATAGAGGCAATACTTGAATCTAGAAAATAGGAGATTGTACGTTAAACTTTACATGGCAGATTTTTTAAAAAATTTTAGTATTATTATATTTTATCAATTCCATTGCAATAAGCAATTAATGTAATTATGTAATAAAAACATTTTAGGCAAAAAGTTAAATTTTTAAATCAATTACTTTTCAATTTCATTTGATTCAAGTATGAGAGTGATATAAAAGAATGATAATATTCAATTTAATTTGATGGATCGTAATAACATTTCATTTAAGTCATTCTAATAACCGATATATGAAATAATGTACAAATTTTCTATACATACTAAGATTGCTTATCATTTCCTACCATACACAGTATTTAATATGATTTACCAAACATATTATAGAGAAATTCACTTAATATTAGTAATTTAATATAAAAATTTGCTGTAAAAAGTAAATTTGAGTCTGTTTCTAAGCATAACCTAAATTTTTTAGCAGTATTTATTAATATAGTCATTTATTTGAAAAATATCATCATAATGCCATGGGTGGGGTAATCATTATATACATAAAGTTTTTTGAAAAGCTCTGTTACAATGTAGCTAAATGGTTATTTCATGAAAATCATAATAATAAGCTCAAGGTTCATTCAAATGCAAACATTCTTTTTTCTTTTTTTGTCAATTTTTATTTTGAATTACCTTAGTGCGAACGCGGAAGATTTTCTTGACGTTGCACTAATGATTTCTCAAGGGTTGTTGCTAAATATAAATATCAATGTTCTGTAGTGATACAAAACCGATAAACACTCCAAATTGTAAAATCAAAATTCAATTTTCATTAGCACCTAATGATCTTGTTGAACTATGCGCTTACAACATTATACATGAGCCAAAATTTATTGTTGTTAATTAACAAAGTAACAAAGAGAAGTCAAATTAAATCTTTTCTTGAATTTTGATCTGTATTTAACAGTTCATAATACGTTGATGATCAATAGTTGCAAATGATTATCCATTTTTAGCATTATTAGCAAATCTCGACCATTATTTTTTTTCTTGATTTACTAAGTTGCATAACCAACTTGATTAAATGCAAACACAATCAATAAGGGCCATATTTAAGGTTACATTTTACTCAAACCTGTAAAAAGAGTTTCTTATTAAAATTTATTTTAAATTATTTGATCAATGTAAAGAAACTTCCTGTAACTCAAACAATACTTACTGATTTAATATGTTATAGCTTATAGAAAATGAATAAAACTATAAATTATTCAGTAGCTACAACAATTATTTTGCATTTAATTTAAGAAATTTTATAAAATGTTTGTTGTTTTCACCTTCAAAGTCGCAAAAGTAGATGATTTTTTGAATATCCAGCATCAGGTAGAAGCTATAAACAGTCAAAATCAGTGCAAATTAGCCTTTGTTACAACTGATGATGAAATTAAAAAACTAAAATCTGGCCAAACTAAAGAATTGAATGTAAAATTAATACTCAGTGATAATCTAGCTGTTCAAAGATTCTGTAAGGTACTTAAAAATGAAAGAGATGCTGAAATTGCACAACAAAGAAGGGAAAATCTTCAAAATATTAAGCTCGCTTTGGCAGCAGAACAAGAACAAAACGATTCTACAGTAGAAAAACCAAATGAACCCTATTTTGAAATTATTTGGCCAGATTATATTCCTGAAATTACAAAACAAACAATAAATGTTCTCTTAGGTAATATTATGGCAAAAAGCTCCCATGGTTTTCGTTTTGAAAATGATCCTATAGTATTAGATTTGGCTTTTTTAATAGAAACTAAATCTGAATCTGCATATGAGCAACTTCGTCGTTTTATTTCTTTATTTCCATCAAGAATGACTTTATTTAACTATTTTGCAGATCCCATAAATAATATGAAAGATTTTCTTTTACATCCAGAATGTTTAGACAAAATGTTATCATATATGAACTATCAAATACCAGATGGAGGACGTTTTGCTATAGCTTTAGATGCTGTTGAATTGAAATCATTAGTGATATCAAAAGACAAGAATTTTCAGAGTTTAGATATCAAAGATTTATTTGTATTCCTTGCACTTCCTTTGAATTTCGAAGCACCAAATTTTGTCGCTAGCATTCTTCCTTATAAAAATGGATTTGCTTCATCAATTATAGGGAAAATTCAAGCCGTTATAGATCAATTATCTTATTTTATTGAAATATCATATATTTTTACAGATGGTGACCCAGGATATAAAGAAAAACAACAAGAATTTATTAAAGAACTTAAAAAAGCAAAAAATATAGATGAATTGATTCAAATAGCACAAAATTACATCGAACATCATCAAGTATGGAGTGTTGATATCGTCCATTTATCAAAAAGAGACAGAAAATTTTTTATTCGAAAAGATGTCGAGCTTTACGCAATTCCTTTCAATAAAGATTCCCGCATTCAAGCTGAAAAACTCAAAGAGGTCGTAAAGTTAGGAGATGCATTGGAAGATCAGAGTGGACTCGGCGCAATGAAAGATAAATACGCCATTGCAATTTTTTCCATGTTTTGTTTAGAAAAACTACTTCAAGCAGGATATTATAATGAAGCACTGTTCATTGCTCCATTTTCTCTATGGTATGAAAGCATTCGCAACGAAGTTATTAATTTTGACACAAGAATGTTCATGTTGATAACAGCAGTTCATCTTGTAATGTCAATTTTATGTAAGCATGACGAAATGGGAATTAAAAACAATTTCCAAACAGAAGAGAGAGGTGAAATCAATGTGAAGTTCAAATTCATTGCAAACGAGATAATGCTTGAGCAGATGTTAAGAGCTCTTTCGGTGTTCATTGTTGAGTTTAATAGGAATCAAAATTTAAATTTCTCTCACTTAACAACAATGACTGAAGAGCATCTTTTCGGTTTGCTGCGCGTTATGAGTCATTTTAAATATGATTTAGATACGGCTATGACTATACTATACCGAAAAGGGTCGCTAGAAAAAGTGACTTTTGGCGCCAAAATTATTTTTAAAAAAAACTTATTTTTATTATTTAATCAATATTACACTATTACATATTATTTTTTTATATCAAATCCATACTATTTTTCAGAATGGAAGTTTTTGTAAACTTTTACAAAAATCAATTGGATCCATATCACTGGCATCGTACCTCCAGAAAATTAGTTGACATCGAATGGCTAAAGGAATCGGTTCAACAAATTAACTCTGGAATGAAGCTAAAGGATATTTGCAAAAAGGCCCGTTTAAATAATGGTACCTTTCGTGAAATATCCAAAACCATGTTCAAAAAGCTTGTCAGAGAAAATAATTTGGAATTAATTCCAAAAAGAGGAAGAAAACAAATAGAAATTAATCTTGATGCCTGCCAAGCTTATGCAAATTTGAAAGATTTAATGCCCGATGCAGGCATCAATAAAATTATTCAGAAAATGAAAACAGACCTTGTCAATATTGAGAAGAATCCAGAAGAATTTCAAAAAAATTCAATCAGAAATTCAAAAAAATGGAGAAATAAATTATGAGTCTGGAAACTGGCTCGATGAAGTTGACCGCACAACTTTAGTTCCAGTTGTGACTCCAATAGAAGGTACGCCTATTGAAATAAATCCATTACGCGAATCTCTTCAAACGGCAACATACATTACAAAAAATTTCGATTCTCCCTCATATAGAATGGGCAGGAAAATACACGAAGCGATTATCGCAGATACTCCCCCTCAAAATCAAGAAAATCAGCAAAAATACATTCCTCGAAATTATCTAGCATCCAAATGTCATCAAATTTGGCATGCTGATATCCACTATTGGAGGAAACGAATAGGCAAATATTTGTTTGCGATAATAGACGACAGATCGCGAAAAATCATAGATTTTAATTTATTTACCGAAAAAACAGCTCAAAATACAACTGCAGTTCTTAAAAGAGTATTAAGTACTCTACCTCAACCACCATACGCTATTTGGACGATAACGGCCTTGAAAATAAAAGCTCATTTCATCAACTTTTGGTTGAACGTGGAATTGAGCATATTTTCATTCAACCGGGCAATCCACAGGCAAATGGTAAGATTGAGAGATGGTGGCCATACGTGGAAAGAAACTGCAAGTCAGAATCAGATCTTCCACGTGTCATCAGATTTTACAATAATATGCCCCATTCTTCTTTGCCTGTGAATCCTGAAACGAACGTTTACTTTACGCCGAATGAATTCGAGGCCAGTGAAATTGATGATCACTGGTATCGAAATCCAGAACAAGAACCATTCTGGATAGTCGACGGTCAATTAAAAAACCTTAAGGAAAGCATTGACGAGTTCAGAAAATGAAAATCTCGAGCAAGTTCAATAAATTTTCAACAAATTCTCAAATCATTACGAATAAACACTTAATATTATCGTATTTACATCTTTTTAATACAATTATTTACTTACTGATGATTCATTGCAAATCGTAGATTTGGATGATAAGTTATATAAGAAAAGTTTCCGAGCTTACCGCTTAAAACAATAGCCTACATCATATCTACGAATACCTCGGTACTCCGAGGCTACAGTTTTGCGCAGAAAGTTCAAAAAGTGACTTCGAATGCTAAGTTATCTAACAAAAGTTTCCAAGCTTACCGTTTAAAACAATAGCCTACATCATATCTACGAATACTTCGTTACTCCGAGGTTCAGGTTAGTAAAAATCAATCTAAAAATATTTTTTTATGTACGTTAATGTAATCTGAGAGTGAGAGGCATAGGCATACTATATACCTCTCACCCTTCAATTCCTACCAGAAAGTTCGAAAACTTGTCTCAATCAGATGCAATTGCGACCAAGTTTTCGAACTTTCTCGAGGGAATAGGAGCCTACAAAGCACTGATTATGTATCAGTGCCTGGTAGGCTCCTATTCACTTTCTAAATGGGAGAAACTTTTCTTTATAAGATAACATACGAACAAAGTTTCTCCCATTTAGAGTTTGAATTGAAGGGTGCGAGGTATATAGGCATACTATATACCTCGCACCCTTCAATTCCTATGAAAACAGTTCTAAAATAAAAATAAAAAACAAACTTAAATTAACTATTAAATTTTTTATATTTTAATTTCATATTTTTAATAAAATTCCTTATATATTATAATTATTATATTAAAAACCCTTTAGAATTTTGGCGTGAAAAATAAGAGTAAGTGTCACTTTTTGTCACTTTTTCTAGTGACCCTTTTCGGTACGGAACAAGATACGGCTATGACGACATTGGCTCAAACAAATGAAGTTCTTCGGATAAATTTCCAATATGAAATGGAATGGAGAACACCAGGTCGTGATTATCAAACAGGAATTACATTTTATCTCATACCGAAATGGCTCACCAAAAAGGTGACATTTTTGGCGCCAATAATTTGATTTTTCTGATTCTTTCTATTTAGATATATTTATTTAATATTCATATTCCTTTATATTGCCTCATATTATTTCCCATTTTTAATCATATTATACAAATCTTTAATAATTTTTAATGTTTTGAGCTTCAAAATCTTGTTCTAACTATTTTCATTCATATATCCTAGAAAAAATTAAAAAGTTTTTTGGAAATAAAAATGTTTGTATGTAAAGTATTGAAAATATTCTAGATGAGAAGACATTCTCCAAGAGATTGATTTATTTTGTGAAGCCATCACAAAATCAAATAATGGAGTTAAGTTAACTGATATTTGCGCGAAAGCTAAAATAAATCATGAAGGCAGAGTTATATATAATCATACTATCTTAAAGTATTCCTAGAAATTTCCAAAATTAACCGAAATATAACTGTACAGAATTACTATTTTCGAGATAAAATTCATATGGAAATACTAATTCATAACGCTTTATGTTATATAAAATTTAATTTATAAAAATTTCAAAATAAATCAAATTTAACACAATGAATATAACTGCAATTGAGGTTTTTTGACTTGATTCTTTTTTCCAAACTTTGAGTTAATGTCTTGACATTAACTCAAAGTTTGGAAGTCTAATGGGAATTGTAGGCTATGAGGTACTGATTATATATCAGTGCCTCATAGCCTGCAATTCCCATTAGAAATCGGAGAAACTTTGTCGCATAACTTAGGACAAAGTTTCTCCCATTTCTACTTAGAATGAAAGGGCAAGAGGTATATAGGTACACTATATATCTCTTGCCCTTTCCTTCTTACCTAAAGACTTCCAATCTTATTTTTTTTTCCAATTTTTCCCCTAAATTTAAATCTTATATAATATAAATAAAATGCATAATATCAATCACAAAAATTCATGTTTATTTTTTTAATTAAAATTGCCGCGCAATTTAAGGTTTTCTGTCACTTTTTTGTTAGCCATTTCGGTACGAAACATACATTTAATCCAGATAAATGTACTGTAAACATTCCTATCGACATTTCTCCATTTGTAGCAGCTAACTCCCTTTTTCTTGCTGCTAACTGGGACATTCCTGATGCTGATGGAATAGAAGTATTCAAGAAGTTTGTGAGTGAAGTTGTTAAAGTCCATTCACCTATCCATATTTCTGCTTACATCTGCAGTCCACTCTCAGGAGTCAATATTACTTCTAGATACAAAGTGGATATAAAAGGCGATGACTCTGAAGAGAGTATACCTATTGTTCATCAAACTCCTCAAATCTTTGTCATGAATCAAACCTCATGATGGACAAACCGGAACTTCATTGTGTTCAGGGAAGAAAACGTACAAAACTTTCTAAAAAGAAAATTAATAGCGCAAAGTTTAAAGACCAAAAAACTCAAGAAGTATGGAAGTTTATTGCTAGGTGTGAAGATGGAATCACCAAAGAAATATTGTTTATAAAATTCATCTTTTGCATCCTGATGTTTCTGAAGAAGATATTAATAATGAAATTGGAGAAATTTTGAACTCTCTTATTGAAAATTCCTCAATTGATTATAATTCCATCACAGGTTTATACAATACAGGTGAACTTGCTATTCCAGTGAAGCAATGACTTATTTTTGTCGAAATAAATATATTTTGTAATAAAATTTACCATTTTTAAAAAAAAGAAAAAAATGATATTCAAAGGAATCGAACCTCACAACTTCAGATAGGGGCATTCTACCACTGAGCTAAATCTAACACGTAAACTTTTTTTAAAACTTCTAGTATAAGATCAGCCCCGGCTCGCATTAGATTTTCTTTGTTTCGCATGTATTTTATATTTTGGTTTAAATTATAGATTTTGTGCATAAATCTACCCTAACTTAGTTATAAAAAATTAATGAATACCGAATTTATTACTTACAAATCTTAAAAACTATGGTTTTTCTAATTTTTTTTAAAAAACATTTTTAAAATTGAATGCGTTTTTCAAGATCTCAAAAACCAGCAGACAGATTCGAAAAAAAATATCAGCCATTTGTTTTAGAATCATCTAATGACCATATCCCCAAAATTAGAAGCAAATCGGAATTGGAAATCTTAGTTTTACAACGTTTCTCAAAATTTGTTTCCGCAGTTCAATAATAGGTGTTATTGTATGTTATACATTAACGAACATGTACTTATGGTTAAATAAGTTGTTTTCTAGCTGTTTGTGTGTAAGGATACATATTTTTGAACAATTTCAGGAATTCATGAAAAATTGGATAATAGTTGATTTAGCAACTTCATACATAGTATTATCTTTTTATTATTCTCACCGATTTCGATCTCAAGAAAATTTCTTAGAGCTAAATGTCTTTTCAATGTAAAGTTCA
This sequence comes from Trichomonas vaginalis G3, assembly GCF_026262505.1. Lineage (NCBI taxonomy): Eukaryota > Parabasalia > Trichomonadida > Trichomonadidae > Trichomonas > Trichomonas vaginalis. The sequence continues at coordinate 23,174,212 of NC_067206.1, read as the reverse complement.
GAAAATTAAAATCTAGAATTTTGGAGTAAAATGCAGTATCTTTGCGAGTTCGTAGACTCAAACGGAGTATCAACAGGTGAGCAAATTTCACTCCCTGCCACAACTACCGTTAAAAATTTAAATGATTTGATCAATCAGCTGTTGAAAAATGAAGAAGAAACTCCATACACATTCTACGTGAACGATGAGATCGTTCTTGGTGGCCTTGACAAACTTATTAACTCACCATCAACAGAAAAAGTCATGCAAATTGTTTATCGCCCAGAAAGTATTTATTCAGTCCGTTCAGTCAGTTTCTGTTCTGCAACATTACCAGGACATACACATATAGTCCTTTGCATTGCATTTTCTGCAGATGGATTGGAGCTTGCTACAGGTGGTGGCGATGGCTCTGTAATTTTCTGGGATGTCGGCACACAGAACCTCAAACAGAAGATAAAAGTTGCAGAACCTAAGTTCTGGATCCAATGCATCCAATGGTATTCAGATTCGAAGACAGTAGCAGTTTCAGGAACAGAAGGAAAGATTATCATCCTCAAGAAGCAAGAAGATGATACATTCCAGATTACTAATACATTCAAAGCCACCAATGGTGGTGTTTGCGCTCTCGAATGGGAGCCAATGCACTTAAATAAATCTCCACATCCAAGACTCGCTGCTGCTACGACAAATGGCGAAGTTGCCATCTTCTGCAGTGGCACAGGTCGCAGATTAGTCGCTCTCAACGGCCATACTCCTAAAAACTTGGTCATGGGATTCGCATGGAACGGCCAAGGCGTAATCTTCAGTTCTTCTAACGATCATACACTCAAAGCATTCGACAGCAATACAGGCGAACAGCTAGATGTCAGAAGCGACAAATGCAGCGAACTCCGTACTTTATCCATCTCATCACAACACGTTTTACGAACAGGTGGCTGGGAATACGGCAAATTGGTCGATCCAGACATGAAAGTTGCCGCGGAAAAGCGCTACAAGAACTTCCTCAGGACATGTCCACGTGAAAATGTTGCTGTCGGAGATTCAATGGGAAGAATCTTCCTTTACAAGTTCCAGAATGGGAAGTTCGAGGACATGAAGCTTTTAACGGGACACACGAACATCATCCACCACGTTTTGTTCAGTCCGAATGGATATTGGCTTGCTTCTGCAGGTGATGACAAAACTGTCAGATTATTTGATGGAAAGACAGGAAAATTCATCTGCAATCTCGGCAGAGGAAGAGGAAAGAGCACCGGAATGCACATCAAAGCAGTCTACAGACTGTCATGGAGTGCTGACTCCCGTTTGCTCATTTCTGCAAGTGAAGACACAACTCTAAAAGTTTGGGACATTGCAAGACAAAAGATGAAAAACGATTTGCCAGGACACGAAGATGCTGTTTACGCTGTTGATTGGTCACCTGCTGGAGGAAGAGCTGCTTCAGGTGGAAAGGACAAGAAAGTCAAATTATGGGGTGCATAATTATATATATACATATAGATTAATAGATATAGATTTTTTTATTTATTTGATAAAAAATTATTTTCTTTTTTATATAAGGTCGCCAAAAAAAGTGCGGAAATTAAAAACCGCAGTTTGAGTACTTTCTGAGAGTCTGTTTGTCAGAAAGGATACATTTGTAAACTTTCTGACACTAAATTTTTTTGGTCCTTTCAAAGTTTTTGACAATGTCAAAAAGTATACATCGGGGCTCTCAATTTTCCTCTCAAACGGCGGTTTTTTAAAAACCCTCAATTTTCCTTATATATATTATCCGACGAAAGGGAAAAAAAAGATCTTTTTTAATGAAATGGTAAGCTTAAGGATGCATCGACGCCCACCTGACTTTAATTCAAATTTCTGACAACTGGCTTGAAGCGACATTGAAATTTAACCTTAAACATCTGATGAAGGCCGTGTCATAGGGGCGTAAGTGCACTCTTAAGGATGCACTTACCACTTTCTGACATATCTCCTAATTTTCTTTGATGAAAAGTTATAATAACTTAGTACCTCATATGACTGTTATACCTTTTTGTTATTAAAATAAAGATGTATTGATATTATGAGAGAATGTCAGAAAGTGGAAAGTGCTTAATCAATACAATTTCGAAAATATATAAGATAATAATGTATTAATTATATCTTTTATGTTATTATCTAAACTAAAAATACGCATACCATTAAGATGTCATATCACTTGTTCTATTTTAATAAATTTGGTATCAGATTTTAGCTTAAAAATATCAGTTTCATAAGTAAAATTGCTTAATATCTTTAAAGTGCATTGTATTATAGCAAAATCATAAACTTAATGAAATCGATTCCTAAATAAAATATATGAATTTTGAAAAAGTAGAATTTGATTAGATGAATTTTTAATAAATACTCTAAAAGATATTATTTTATTGAGACTGACTGTTTGGTCCTGTCTTGCGCTTAGCATCTGGGTTAACAGCAAGGAAGCGCTGGTTGTAGATCTTGCGCAGACGAGCGCGGCCACGAACTTCCTTTGGCTTGTCCATCTTTGGGACCTTTGGTGTGTTAGAGCGAACTTTGCCTGCTTGAGCGAGGGAACCGTGAACTTTACCCATTAGAGAAAGGCCGTGTCAAACCTCTCAAAAGGGTAAATTTGCCCTTTTGACACCAAAAAAATTGGATACAAGGATGCCCTCTCATAGCGCCATAATATTTACAATACGATAATATTGTAATTTACCAAAAATTAGAGCATGAAACTATTTGATTATTGAAGAAATTGAACAGCATTTAGATTTATGTGAACAAAAGCTATTTGAGAATATAGAAAATTTAATGTAAAGGGCTAAGGATTCTAAAATTAGCAGAAGATGGCATAAAGAGGTATGTAGACTACCCTTGATACAAGCGAAATGCCTCCAAATTTTGAATATAGCTTCTATGCATGCTTGTGAGCAATATTTGTATGAACATGCAAGAAAAACTATCGGCCAATTTTGAGGGAAATGCAATAGTAATTTGTATATATTTTATGTTCAGAATATTTTTACCATTTTTAAGTTTTTTAAATTTTTTACATATTTAGCCGATTTATTAGAATTATGAATGGACAAAAACTAATTATTTTAAGTTCTAAAATAATATTAATGCTTAAATTTCATATATTACAATAATGAAATTTCAATTAATCATCATGAAGTATGATTGAAATTAAATCATTCAGATTGTAATCCAAAGTTTATAATAATTTCATATATCTTGCATGTTTTAATTATACTTTCTCAATGAGCGAATAAATGATGAGTTAGTACCAATCAATTAGGCTTTCTGAGCAAAAAATATCTAAATTACATAAATGTGTGAACTATTTACTAGTATTAAGATAATTTATTCCTAGTAATAAAAATAAATAAAATAATAATTTTATAAGACATACTAAATAGTTAAACATTATGCATACCATGATGCTATAGATCATTATCTTATTATTAATTTTGCTATTTTGAATAAGTCAATAATTGAATATACGGGTAACTTTTTTGTGGCTGATAGTTTTTAAATAAATCTATTCTAAAGGTGATACTTACAATGAATCTATATGTTTTATAGCTATTACAAGGAAAACCACCTGCACAAAAAAAGTTAATAATTTAGGATTTTAACATATACGTTTGAGTAATCTGCTATGCGAGTATCTCAATACTATGGCGTTTCCGTAAAGATAAATGAATAATAACATATATATGATAATATATTTGATAAATCTTTTATCTAAAAGCGAAAACATCTATATTGTTACGATCGAAAACATAATATATGAAGTGCTTTTTAGAATGACTTTACTTGTTTCTAAAATTATGTTATGCTTGGCTCAGTGGTAGAGTGCGACTTTAGCATAGTTGAGGCCGGGGGTTCGATTCCTCCATCTCCATTTTTCATACTTATTTTTTCCCAAAAAAATTTGATTCCACTGTATTTGCTGAATTGAATTTTGAAATCAATTCCGAATGATCAAACCCTCTTAAAAAAATTGAGGATATGCTAAATTCTATTAGTTGCTGACTACCATTTGCATTCTAAGTATTCTAGAGTGAACACCTTATGCTTAGTGGATGCCATTAAAAAGATATTGTAAACTTTTCAAATTATTAAGTGTCACATCAATAATTTTCATAATTCATGTCAAGTTCAGAACAATCAAAAAATGAAAATAGATGTGACTTTGGCGACATTAAACCAATTAAAGAATTTGAATACCCTAACCAAGCTTCTAAAATTATTTGGGATGTTAATTCCATTAATATTTTACAAGTATCTTCACAAATTATAGAATTCATTACAAATAACAAAATATCTATCCAAATGGCAGTTTATCTGATTGATATTTTTTCACAAATTCGTGTTAAAGATATTAAATTATTTACGGAACTTTACAAACAGATATTAAACGAATTTTCATGCTTGATCAAACCAGAAAATGAAAAATTGGCAACACTTTTATATTATAAAGGTTTCAAATTTGAAAACTACGAACCTGAAATGAACGAAGAAGAAATCCTCAATATATATTCAACCGACTCTCCTTTCTACTATGTTGCATGGGATAGAGTTGATGATCTTAAGAACAAATTCCCAGATCTTTACATTAATCAGAAAATTAATAAAATCACACTACTTGATTGTGCAATTAAATATGGCTCAGAACTGTGTTTCAATTACTTGAAAAACATAGGAGTTAAATACACTTCTAACTCCGAAGAATATGCTATGCAAGGCGGAAATAAAGAGATTTTTATGCAAATGATTGAAGATGGTAAATCATTTGATAACATGATTAATACAGCATTGGATTATCGAAACTATGAAATTGCTGAGTTCCTTAAATCAAATTTTGGACAATCTCCTCATTCAATAGCAGAAAGTATGCATTTCGGAAATTATGATATTGCATCTTATTTACTTACTAATGGAGAAGATATCAACAAACTTTATAATCTTTTTCTTCTCATATTTATCATTGTTTTATACAATTTTCTTTCTTTTCATATTTATCATTGTTTGATTACATTTTCTTTCTTTTAATATTTATCATTGCTTTATGAAATTCTCTTTCTTTTCATATTTATCATTGCTTTATACAATTGTATTTCTTTTAATATTTATCATTGTTTTATAAAATTCTTTTTCTTTTCATATTTATCATTTTTTGATTACATTTTCTTTCTTTTGATATTTATCATTGTTTTATTTAATTCTCTTTCTTTTCATATTTATAATTGATTAAAAACATTCTCTTTCTTTTCATATTTATAATTGATTAAAAACATTCTCTTTCTTTTCATATTTATCATTGCTTTATGAAATTCTCTTGATATTAATGAGTGCCCTCTTAGTATTGCAATCGAACTCAAATCAATAGAAATTGTTAAATTCTTAGTTGAACAAGGTGCAGATGTTAACATGAAACTTATTCACTTCCTTTTCATATTTATCATTGCTTTTTAAAATTTTCTTTGTTTTCATATCTCTCATTTTTTTATTGGACTCTCTTTCTTTTCATATTTATCATTGTTTGATTACATTTTCCTTCTTTTAATATTTTTCATTGCTTTATGAAATTCTCTTTCTTTATATATCTATTATAGTTTTATATAATTCCATTTCTTCTTATATTTATCATAGTTTTATAAAATTCTTTTTCTTTTCATATTTATCATTGTTTTATCACATTCTCTTTCTTTTCATATTTATCATTGTTTTATATAATTCTCTTACTTTTCATATTTATCATAGTTTTATCACATTCTCTTACTTTTCATATTAATCATTGTTTTATGCAATTCTCTTTCTTTTCATATTTATCATTGTTTTATCCACTTCTCTTTCTTTTCATATTTATCATTTTTTTATTGGACTCTCTTTCTTTTCATATTTATCATTGTTTGATTACATTTTCTTTCTTTTAATATTTATCATTGTTTTATAAAATTCTCTTTCTTTTCATATTTATCATTTTTTGATTACATTTTCTTTCTTTTGATATTTATCATTGTTTTATTTAATTCTCTTACTTTTCATATAAATCATTATTTTATAAAATTCTTTTTCTATTTCTATTTATCATTGCTTTATGAAATTATCTTTATTTTCATATTTATCATTGCTTTATGAAATTCTCTTGATATTAATGAGTGCCCTCTTAGTATTGCAATCGAACTCAAATCAATAGAAATTGTTAAATTCTTAGTTGAACAAGGTGCATGATGTAACATGAAACTTATTCACTTCCTTTTCATATTTATCATTGCTTTTTAAAATTTTCTTTGTTTTCATATCTCTCATTTTTTTATTGGACTCTCTTTCTTTTCATATTTATCATTGTTTGATTACATTTTCCTTCTTTTAATATTTTTCATTGCTTTATGAAATTCTCTTTCTTTATATATCTATTATAGTTTTATATAATTCCATTTCTTCTTATATTTATCATAGTTTTATAAAATTCTTTTTCTTTTCATATTTATCATTGTTTTATCACATTCTCTTTCTTTTCATATTTATCATTGTTTTATATAATTCTCTTACTTTTCATATTTATCATAGTTTTATCACATTCTCTTACTTTTCATATTAATCATTGTTTTATGCAATTCTCTTTCTTTTCATATTTATCATTGTTTTATCCACTTCTCTTTCTTTTCATATTTATCATTTTTTTATTGGACTCTCTTTCTTTTCATATTTATCATTGTTTGATTACATTTTCTTTCTTTTAATATTTATCATTGCTTTATACAATTCTCTTTCTTTTCATATTTATCATTTTTTGATTACATTTTCTTTCTTTTGATATTTATCATTGTTTTATTTAATTCTCTTACTTTTCATATAAATCATTATTTTATAAAATTCTTTTTCTATTTCTATTTATCATTGCTTTATGAAATTATCTTTATTTTCATATTTATCATTGCTTTATGAAATTCTCTTGATATTAATGAGTGCCCTCTTAGTATTGCAATCGAACTCAAATCAATAGAAATTGTTAAATTCTTAGTTGAACAAGGTGCAGATGTTAACATGAAACTTATTCACTTCCTTTTCATATTTATTATTGTTTCATGGAATTTTCTTTCTTTATATATCTATCATAGTTTTATTCAATTCCCTTTCTTCTTATATTTACCATTGTTTTATATAATTCTCTTTGTTTTCATATTGATAATTGTTTTATACAATTTTCTTTCTTTTCATATTTATAATTGTTTTATAAAATTCTCTTTCTTTCCATATTTATCATTGTTTTATTCAATTCTCTTTCTTTATATATCTATCATAGTTTTATCCACTTCTCTTTCTTTTAATATTTATCTTTGTTTAATAAAATTCTTTTTGTTTTCGTATTTATCATTGTTTCATGGAATTTTCTTTCTTTATATATCTATCATAGTTTTATTCAATTCCCTTTCTTCTTATATTTATCATTGTTTTATACAATTCTCTTTCTTTATATATCTATCATAGTTTTATCCACTTCTCTTTCTTTTTATATTTATCTTTGTTTAATAATATTCTCTTTCTTTTCATATTTATCATTGTTTTATACAATTCTCTTTGTTTTCATATTTGTCATTGTTTTACGAAATTCTCTTGATATTAATGAGTGCCCTCTTAGTATTGCAAGCAAAGTGAATTCAACAAAAATTATCGAATTCTTAGTTGAGCATGGTGCTTCTGTTCCATATTAAGTTCTGTCAAAATGTAAGCTATTCAATTCTATCATCGGGGAAAGTATCACAAATCTATCAATTTTTTTGTAAAAGTATACAAAAACATATGGTGTTCAATTAGTTTATAATAATATAAATATTAAGATTATCCAAAATAAGAAAAACTAGGTTTTGAGAACACTTTTGAGATGATAATCAAAATATTTTGATTGAAAAATAATATATTATTTATCAGATATAGAATGGACTTTTTCAAATTTAAAAATTCTGAAAAATAAACAGTTTTATAAAGTAAAAAAAATGAACGAAAACTCGAGACCTAGTATTCCAAATGAATGGGTAAGATATATGTATGAAAAACTTGAAAGTGGTGAGTAAGGATGTCAATTTGGAAGAAAAGTGAGAAAATTCTTAAAATGCTAAAAATGAATTTTCCAAACGTATTTTTTTATCTCATTTTTTTGATTTTGAAAAAAATTTGGAGAGAAGAATTCTTCGTTTTTGAATTTTATCACGATGGTTTTAAAGTATATTAGACACATGTATTGGTATTACTATTTTTGTATATTTTGAGAGAAAATCCCTAAAAAGTGAGAAAATCTAAGACGGTTTGAGAAAATACCGTAGGTTGAATAGCCCGAGACCAATTTCAAAGGTCGTGTACCAATAAAAAATTTTGAATCAATTTACACAACGTGCCCATTTTACTCACCCAATATTTGAGAAAATAATTCAATTTTGAGAAGAATGGTCCTCTGCGTTTTGAGTGAGTGACGAAAAAAAATCTCAGAAAAATTGAATGAGTTTTTATGGCCATGAACCAAATTTGTGAAGTTCTCGTTTAAAAAAAATGCAACCAAGAACACGAATTCCCGAGTCTGCAGAATTAGAAAACTATAAAAATCTTGGGCTATTGACCCAGATGCAACTCGATTTACTCTATCGAAGAGTAAATGGCGAGTCTTATCAACAAATACGGAATGTTTACTCAATTTCAAAGACGACAGTAGCACGCGCAATCATGCGCACTGCTACTTGTCGTTCATGGACAAAAGGTCAGGGGGTGGTATGACCCTTTTGTCACTACCAGATGAAATGCAGTTCAAAAAACTTGTTCAAGAGATGGCAGACGACTTGAACTGTATTACAACATCAATGGCCATTGCTGTCTGTACGGAATTACAAAATAGGAGATTAAAATTTGCGGCGCGGGTACTAATCGCTGCAAGATGCCCGCATCTTCTAGCGAAGCTCGATGATTACTGCCCATCGCCATCCCGTGGCTGGCTTAATCATATCGCCACAAGATTGTCAATTCGGATTGTGAGCTCCCAAACTATTGATATGCTCCGACGCTCTACCTGTGACGCAAACCATATTCGCCAATTTTTCCTCTCCAAGCATAGATACTTTGCCCGCAGGAAGAAGTTTATTGCGAATATGGACGAGACAATGCTCTATTCCAAACGTCGCTATAAAGTTCTTACTGCTGGCCGGAATCGCCCAGTTCGCGCTGAAAAGTCTCAGCTTCCACATCTTACAGGGGTCTGTACCATCTTTGCAGATGGTACAACTATGAAGCCAATGGTGATACTTCCACAAAAGAAGACCCTTGATGCGGAATTGGAAGATCTGGACGCCTTTTTTGTTCGCTCCGAGAGTGGATGGATGAACAAATACCTTTTTATGGTATACTGTATCATGTTCATCTGCAAAGTACAGGAGAAAAGGTCTCAAATGAATGTGTTTGATGCCCAGGTACCTTTTCTCCTAATTGTAGATGGTCATCCATCCAGGCTCTCTTTCTTGGCCGTTCGCCTCTTGAGCGCCTTCAATATCGAGCTTCTTGTTCTCCCAGGCCATACATCTCATATCTTACAACCTCTTGATGTTGGGATTTTTTCTCCCTTGAAGGCCCAATTCAAGAAGTTGTTTGATATGGCGACTATCCGGTACGATCAGCAAGGGCATATGGTGATCAATTATGTATGGAACGCCAGAGAACTGCGCTATATCATGGTTCGCAGCTTCCTTGATGCATGTAGTGTGTCTTGCACAGCTACAAACATCGAAAATGCTTTTAAAGCAACAGGAATCTATCCATTGGATATGAACAAACCTCTTGCTTCCAGATACATTGTAGCAAATGGAGTTCCTCCTGCAAGGCCCAATTTTGTCAACGACAAAGTCCTTACAGATCCAAATGTGATGATGCAAGTCTTCCAAATGGAATATGGACGCCCCATGCAGCAACAGGATTGGTATTTCAATCTGTTTGTGGCTATGCAATCTGTTTTGGCCTGGAATGGAGCATATGGCCAGGTTCTTAGTCGTGAGTTACATCTCCTTTATCCTACTGCAGGTGGATTTCAAAAAATCCAATTAAAATGATATAAAGCTGAGGAGCTCCAGGGTGAAGAGGAATTGATGAAGAAAAGAAGCAGCTGCATAATGGAGTGAGGAAGCATCTTGATGAAGAGAGGAAGCACTTTGATTTAGAGAGGAAGTACTTTGATGAAGAGAGGAAGCACTTTGTTGAAGAGAGGAAGCTGCATGATGAAGAGAGGAAGCACTTTGTTGAAGAGAGGAAGCACTTTGTTGAAGAGAGGAAGCTGCATGATGAAGAGAGGAAGCACTTTGATGAAGAGAGGAAGCTCATGATGAGAGGAAGCACTTTGTGAAGAGAGGAAGCACTTTGTTGAAGAGAGGAAGCTGCATGATGAGAGGAAGCTCTTGATGAAGAGAGGAAGTACTTTGTTGAAGAGAGGAAGCTGCATTGAAGAGAGGAAGCACTTTGTGAAGAGAGGAAGCATCTTGAGAAGAGAGGAAGTACTTTGTTGAAGAGAGGAAGCTCTTGATGAAGAGAGGAAGCACTTTGTTGAAGAGAGGAAGCATCTTGATGAAGAGAGGAAGCTTTGATGAAGAGAGGAAGCACTTGATGAAGAGAGGAAGCATCTTGATCAAGAGAGGAAGCACTTGATGAAGAGAGGAAGCACTTGATGAAGAGAGGAAGCACTTTGTGAAGAGAGGAAGCACTTTGTTGAAGAGAGGAAGCATCTTGATGAAGAGAGGAAGCACTTGATGAAGAGAGGAAGCACTTGATGAAGAGAGGAAGCACTTGATGAAGAGAGGAAGTACTTTGAAGAAGAGAGGAAGCACTTTGTTGAAGAGAGGAAGCATCTTGATGAAGAGAGGAAGTACTTTGGAAGAGAGGAAGCATCTTGATGAAGAGAGGAAGCATCTTGATGAAGAGAGGAAGCACTTGATCAAGAGAGGAAGCATCTTGATGAAGAGAGGAAGCATCTTGATGAAGAGAGGAAGCACCTTGATGAAGAGAGGAAGCTGCATGATGAAGAGAGGAAGCACTTTGTTGAAGAGAGGAAGCATCTTGATGAAGAGAGGAAGCACCTTGATGAAGAGAGGAAGCACCTTGATGAAGAGAGGAAGCATCTTGATGAAGAGAGGAAGCATCTTGATGAAGAGAGGAAGCACTTTGTTGAAGAGAGGAAGCACCTTGATCAAGAGAGGAAGCATTTTGATCAAGAGAGGAAGCATCTTGATGAAGAGAGGAAGCATCTTGATGAAGAGAGGAAGCACTTTGTTGAAGAGAGGAAGCACCTTGATCAAGAGAGGAAGCATTTTGATCAAGAGAGGAAGCATCTTGATGAAGAGAGGAAGCACTTTGTTGAAGAGAGGAAGCACCTTGATCAAGAGAGGAAGCATTTTGATCAAGAGAGGAAGCATCTTGATGAAGAGAGGAAGCATCTTGATGAAGAGAGGAAGCACTTTGTTGAAGAGAGGAAGCACCTTGATCAAGAGAGGAAGCATTTTGATCAAGAGAGGAAGCATCTTGATGAAGAGAGGAAGCACCTTGATGAAGAGAGGAAGCATCTTGATGAAGAGAGGAAGCATCTTGATGAAGAGAGGAAGCACTTTGTTGAAGAGAGGAAGCACCTTGATCAAGAGAGGAAGCATTTTGATCAAGAGAGGAAGCATCTTGATCAAGAGAGGAAGCATCTTGATGAAGAGAGGAAGCATCTTGATGAAGAGAGGAAGCATCTTGATGAAGAGAGGAAGCACTTTGTTGAAGAGAGGAAGCACCTTGATCAAGAGAGGAAGCATTTTGATCAAGAGAGGAAGCATCTTGATGAAGAGAGGAAGCATCTTGATGAAGAGAGGAAGCACTTTGTTGAAGAGAGGAAGCACCTTGATCAAGAGAGGAAGCATTTTGATCAAGAGAGGAAGCATCTTGATGAAGAGAGGAAGCACCTTGATGAAGAGAGGAAGCATCTTGATGAAGAGAGGAAGCATCTTGATGAAGAGAGGAAGCACTTTGTTGAAGAGAGGAAGCACCTTGATCAAGAGAGGAAGCATTTTGATCAAGAGAGGAAGCATCTTGATCAAGAGAGGAAGCATCTTGATGAAGAGAGGAAGCATCTTGATGAAGAGAGGAAGCACCTTGATGAAGAGAGGAAGCACGTTGATGAAGAGAGGAAGTACTTTGAAGAAGAGAGGAAGCACTTTGTTGAAGAGAGGAAGCATCTTGATGAAGAGAGGAAGCATCTTGATGAAGAGAGGAAGCACGTTGATGAAGAGAGGAAGTACTTTGAAGAAGAGAGGAAGCACTTTGTTGAAGAGAGGAAGCATCTTGATGAAGAGAGGAAGCATCTTGATCAAGAGAGGAAGCATCTTGATGAAGAGAGGAAGCTGCATCTTGATGAAGAGAGGAAGTACTTTGTTGAAGAGAGGAAGCACGTTGATGAAGAGAGGAAGTACTTTGAAGAAGAGAGGAAGCACTTTGTTGAAGAGAGGAAGCATCTTGATGAAGAGAGGAAGCATCTTGATGAAGAGAGGAAGTACTTTGTTGAAGAGAGGAAGCACTTTGATGAAGAGAGGAAGTACTTTGTTGAAGAGAGGAAGCTGCATCTTGATGAAGAGAGGAAGTACTTTGTTGAAGAGAGGAAGCATCTTGATCAAGAGAGGAAGCATCTTGATCAAGAGAGGAAGCATCTTGATGAAGAGAGGAAGCACCTTGATGAAGAGAGGAAGCATTTTGATCAAGAGAGGAAGCATCTTGATGAAGAGAGGAAGCATCTTGATGAAGAGAGGAAGTACTTTGAAGAAGAGAGGAAGCATCTTGATGAAGAGAGGAAGCACCTTGATGAAGAGAGGAAGCATCTTGATGAAGAGAGGAAGCACTTTGTTGAAGAGAGGAAGCACCTTGATCAAGAGAGGAAGCATCTTGATGAAGAGAGGAAGCACCTTGATGAAGAGAGGAAGCATCTTGATGAAGAGAGGAAGCACTTTGTTGAAGAGAGGAAGCACCTTGATCAAGAGAGGAAGCATCTTGATGAAGAGAGGAAGCACCTTGATGAAGAGAGGAAGCACCTGGATCAAGAGAGGAAGCATCTTGATCAAGAGAGGAAGCTGCATCTTGATGAAGAGAGGAAGTACTTTGTTGAAGAGAGGAAGCACTTTGATGAAGAGAGGAAGTACTTTGTTGAAGAGAGGAAGCACTTTGATGAAGAGAGGAAGTACTTTGAAGAAGAGAGGAAGCACTTTGTTGAAGAGAGGAAGCACTTTGTTGAAGAGAGGAAGCATCTTGATGAAGAGAGGAAGTACTTTGTTGAAGAGAGGAAGCACTTTGATCAAGAGAGGAAGTACTTTGAAGAAGAGAGGAAGTTGCATCTTGAGCAAGAGAGGAAGCACTTTGATGAAGAGAGGAAGCACCTTGATGAAGAGAGGAAGCATCTTGATGAAGAGAGGAAGCATCTTGATCAAGAGAGGAAGCATCTTGATGAAGAGAGGAAGCATCTTGATGAAGAGAGGAAGCACTTTGTTGAAGAGAGGAAGCTGCATCTTGATCAAGAGAGGAAGCATCTTGATGAAGAGAGGAAGCACCTTGATGAAGAGAGGAAGCATCTTGATGAAGAGAGGAAGCACCTTGATGAAGAGAGGAAGCATCTTGATGAAGAGAGGAAGCACTTTGTTGAAGAGAGGAAGCTGCATGATGAAGAGAGGAAGCACTTTGTTGAAGAGAGGAAGCATCTTGATGAAGAGAGGAAGCACCTTGATGAAGAGAGGAAGCACCTTGATGAAGAGAGGAAGCATCTTGATCAAGAGAGGAAGCATCTTGATCAAGAGAGGAAGCTGCATCTTGATGAAGAGAGGAAGTACTTTGAAGAAGAGAGGAAGCACTTTGTTGAAGAGAGCAAGCATCTTGATGAAGAGAGGAAGCATCTTGATCAAGAGAGGAAGCATCTTGATGAAGAGAGGAAGCTGCATGATGGATGCATGATGGAGTGAGGAAGCATCTTGATGAAGAGAGGAAGTACTTTGAAGAAGAGAGGAATCACTTTGTTGAAGAGAGGAAGCTGCATGATGGATGCATGATGGAGTGAGGAAGCATCTTGATGAAGAGAGGAAGCATCTTGATGAAGAGAGGAAGTACTTTGAAGAAGAGAGGAATCACTTTGTTGAAGAGAGGAAGCTGCATGATGGATGCATGATGGAGTGAGGAAGCATCTTGATGGAGTGAGGAAGCATCTTGATGAAGAGAGGAAGCATCTTGATCAAGAGAGGAAGCACCTTGATGAAGAGAGGAAGCTGCATGATGGATGCATGATGGAGTGAGGAAGCATCTTGATGAAGAGAGGAAGCGTAAGAACCGATAACATTTACAAAATATTAAATTTATTTTGTAAATTTTCCAAAAGCCTTAGTACCAATGTAATATAATGCTCCAAAAATACCATCCCTCCTTCCAAAAGCGTAAGAACCGATAACATTTACAAAATATTAAATTTATTTTGTAAATTTTCCAAAAGCCTTAGTACCAATATAATATAAATGCACTAAAAACCCAACTGCCAATAGCATGTATTCAAAAAATGCAATTCAATACAAATTTGATTGCATTTTTTGAGATGGAAGTGTATCTGAATTCACAATTGTAATCCACGAATACACTTCCATCTCATTGATAAGAGGCTAATGTTTTTCTCATTAATAAGGCGCTGTTGGCCTCTATCCATAGCCGAAGTGATATTAACGTATGTTAACGTACAAAGTAAAAACATGTTTTTTCTTTTTAAAATCATTTAGTAATTAATAATATTTAGCACTCATAGTAAAAACATTAAAATTTATAAGAATCGTTATGAAGAAAAATTGAGAACTTATGATTTTATTTAAGAAAATGATTAATAATATATAAATACTATAAATTTGATTCCTCTGAAAATTCTCAAATTGGTCTATGACTTAATGGTTCGGATTCAAGGTATATATAAACTATTGAAAATTTGAATTAAACTTCTAATTTGGAAAAAAGAAATTTGGAAAGAAGAAAATTCAAAAATCGAGATTTAGACTCAGCATCAAATGGAGAACAAAATGTTTCTTCATATGAAGGAAAAAATTTTCTTGTGAAGAAATAGAGTTTTTAAAATTTTATTGTATGTAATGAAATAAACAAATATTAAAATTATTTTTTGATAACAAGAAAATTCCCAATAGAAAATATTTGAGAGAAAGAAAAAAAGAAAATTGAAAAATATTACTCTCCTTTATATTTCATGAGATTTTAAATTTATTCTCATAAAATTGACAATTTTATACGTTTAGATGAAAATAAGTGATTTTGGTTGAAATAGAAATTATTATTTGCTTACAGCTATCAAATAGATTTTTGCTATTTTGATTAAAATTTGTTAATCAAATTAATAAATTTTTTCTAAATATCTTAAATATCTGGATCACTCACATATACAATGAATTGAACGATAAAAATAATACAAACTCAACTAAGTTTCCTGTCTTTCAACTAAAAAAATTATGCAAATTAAATTAAATTGTTTATTCAAATATAAAACAAAGATGAAGTAATTACAGTTATCATAAACTTTATGAATAACTCTGTAATTGGTTCAGATTTTCGTAAAAATATTTTTATTAATATCGATAAGAATACGTTTACCTACTATCACAACATATCGATAAACAAGAGTAGAGTGATTTTTATCATCGAAACTTTTTAAAAGCTGTAAGCTGGAAGGAAAAATCTTGTTTTTTCTGAGTTAGTTGTAGAACTATTGATGCACGAGTTATCATTGTGATGTAGAAGGATGTCAATGTACTGACTGAAGGATATGAAGTGAATTGAATTTCATTGCATTTCAATTTGATCAAAATTTGTTGAAATGATATGAATGTGTCAACATCTGTATCACTCTCTTTCACTCCTTCCCTATTCTTTCGAGAACGAAGCTAGCTCAGCTTTCGCTGAGCGAATTGACACTTTTGATGTCCTAAACGTACATGCTCTCAAATTTATCGAAAAAAATTATACCACCTAAACTAGTATATTCTTATTTTAAATATGATATTATCCTTAGAATCCACACTAGAATATATTTAAATCAACTTTTAAAAAAGTTCGAATCCTGCGCGTCTCACTTTTTAAATTTTCGAAAAGGAAAATTATATTCTCCTAAAATGAAAACAATTTTCCGAATTGACATCCTTATGGTGAGTTAACATACGCAACAGTTTTGAAAAAAGTTCCATATTCTTATCAAAATGTTACAATTTTCAAACAAATTTCAAGAAATACTCTCAAAAAAGCATTCAAAGAAATCGGTGGTACACCAAAAATTAAAAGTGGTCCTCCACAAGAGGAATTAACTCCAGAGTCTCATCACACTTTTCAATGCTCGATTTTTAAAAACTGTTTAAAAATGGAGCTTATATTGAAATAGTGTAGAGACTAAAAATTACCACAGACTATTTCAGAGGATTGAGTTGCCACTCAATCCTCTGAAAAGTCTGAGGTAATTTGCAAAAATTAATTTTGAAGGTTCAGAATTCTTATGAAAATTACAAATGTGGGGTTCAAAAATTGTATTGGACTCTCAATATGAATCCAAAACAATTTCAAATCAGTTACAATGCAGTTATTAAGGCAGCAAAATTTCTGGGAATTTACAAAGAAAAAGATAAAAGTAATCCAAAAGCATATTATGTGGATTATGAAGCAATTCTTCCAAATACAATCTGGCATGTGGATATTCATTTTTTGAAAGAACCAGAAACTTTACCGGTTTATGGAATAATTGATGACAAAAGTCGTTATTTGTTAGCATTGAAATTGCTTCGTAACAAAAGTTCAACAGAAACTTCAAAAGTGGCAATTGCAACAGTTCAAAAATATGGAGCACCTTTCTGTTTCTGGTCAGATAACGGTAAAGAAAATGAGGGAGAGTTCACAAAATTTTTGAGTACTTATGACATTCAAATCAGAAAATCAGCTCCATACATGCCACGTCAAAATGGCAAAATTGAACGCCTCTGGCCATCACTGGACAAAAATGCTCCAAAGTCTTCAGAATTTGAGAGCATCAATCAGGAATTGGAAGAATTCAGGCAAAAATACAATGACATGCCACATGGCGCTCATCCAAAAATTGGAGTTCGACCATACACTCCAAGAGAGGTTTACAACAAATTTAAGAAATGGACCAAGGATGATAAACCGCTCTGGAAAAAATGTGTTAATAAGCAGTGGGAAGTTGAAGAGATTCCAAACTATTGAAATATTCTATATTTTTTTCAAAAATTCTCATTCAAATTTGAATTTGGTTTTCAAAATTATGAATAAACATTATTTTTATTAAACTTGATTTTTAGCTCTGAAGAATCAAAAGAATTTAGCGAGAAAGAATATGCAGCTCACATAGGGGTAGATAAAGATATATCTCGAAAAAAATTGAATTTATTGTAAAGAATGAAGAAGTTCATTTTAAGATTGAGTTGATTTTCAACCAAAACGAGAGAGCATGCAGGCAAATGAAATTCGAAAAGTGAAAGGAATGACATATGCAAAAGAAAAGATTCAAATAACGCAAGCGAAATATAGATCAGTTAAAATCAGAATAAAATTTCGATCTTTTCTACAGGGAACTAAAGGCTATGAGGCACTGATATATAATCAGTGCCTCATAGCCTTTAGTTCCCTACTAAAAGTGAGAAAACTTGTTCGAATGCGAAATGATTGCGAACAAGTTTTCTCACTTCAGCGAGGGAATTGTTCCTTATGATGCATACATTATAAATATATACATCATAAGGAACAATTCCCTCTAGATAGCTGGGAAACTTTCTCTAAATAACTTATCATTTGGAGAAAGTTTCCCAGCTATCTACTGGGAACTAAAGGCTATGAGGCACTAATATATAATCAGTGCCTCATAGCCTTTAGTTTATTAAAAGTGAGAAAACTTGTTCGAAATGCGAAATGATTGCGAACAAGTTTTCTCGTTTTAAGGAGGGAATTGTTCCTTATGATGCATACATTATAAATATATACATCATAAGGAACAATTCCCTCTAGATAGCTGGGAAACTTTCTCTAAATAACTTATCATTTGGAGAAAGTTTCCCAGCTATCTACTGGGAACTAAAGGCTATGAGGCACTAATATATAATCAGTGCCTCATAGCCTTTAGTTTGTTATTAAAACGAGAAAACTTGTTCGAAATGCGAAATGATTGCGAACAAGTTTTCTCGTTTTAAGGAGGGAATTGTTCCTTATGATGCATACATTATAAATATATACATCATAAGGAACAATTCCCTCTAGATAGCTAGGAAACCCTAAATTAACTATTAATCTTTGAGATATTTTTTATTGAGGTTAATACGTTTTTCTAAATAATTAAAATGTAAAATTTTGATTGTGAACTCATCTCTAATATTTTGGCTCTTAATATATTTGAATCATGATCTTTGAGAAGAGTTCTCAAAAGTATTCACAAAAGCTATTTTTCCTTGAAATTTAAAAATCCTGTTTATCATATATTACCGAATTCAATTCCCTACATATTTCAAAATATTCTATGAACATTTCAATTTTTGAAAAAAACATATTTTTTCCAAATATATTTATTATCATATTTCTAATAATATTTCCTAAAGCGTCACTTTTTACTTCCTCGATGATTATTTCCCTCTCAAAAAATTCAATAGCTTACATTTTGACAGAACTTTATATGTCACACTTCAAAATTTAAATAATTTTTTTCTAGTTGCGCGATTCCATATTGAAACAAAATATAGTAATACCATTTGAAAAAAAATTACTAATATTGGTAAAATTGATAAAATTACCACTTTTTGACACATTCTCAATTTTTTTTGACAAATGAGCTATAAAGCTGGGATTATTTACAGATTTTATAACATAATATATTTACAATACACTTATCTAATTGTTGGGAAGAACTGAGCTGATTGTGCTCTAACGAGTGAAGCTTCATTCACGAAATTCCATAATTTAATTTTTTCATCTGCTGCAATTGAAGCTGCATATGAACCATCTAGAGTGCTAATTACTTGCATTACAGGGCCTTCATGACCCTTAAAATCATCGATTTTTGTTAAATCGCGGCCGAATAATTCCACATCAAATGGAAGAATTCTGTGAGCAACAAATATTCCACGGGCTAAGCACCAGTGGATATGTGATATTGGCTGACCAGTCTCAACAAATATTGACTGTTCATCATCAGGGCATAAAATATTCACTAATTTGAGTGTTCCATCTTGATCACTTCCACCAACAGCGATAATTGTTTGGGTAATCCATGTAATTGATGCTATTGGGAAGTGCATAGGTATCTTTTTACGTTTTTTGTTTGCCCAAATGGATAATAAACCAGATTTATCAGCTGATGCAAGAATGTTTCCATCCGGCGACCAAGAAAGACTGACTATTTCTGATTTATGGCCAATCAATGTATCTGTTTTGAAAGTTTTGAGATCTGATAAGTTGATTACGTTGTCTGTACCAGCAGTTGCAATTTTGCCGTTTGTACATGCTATACAGTTTACACGGCCTTTGTGGTGCTGTAATTTGCGGATGCAACGCTTGGTTAAGACACTCCATAACTCAACATGACCTTTTGGCGCGATAACAAGTGTATCACTATCGTACCAGCATAATGAATTGATATTAACTGCAGCATTCATGTAATATTCGACATCTCCGTCTCTCCAGATGTAAACATGCTGACCAAGGGCAACTGCAAGATGATTTTCAGTGTTAAAGCTAATAATTTCATTTGGCTCAAGATCTAATATATCAGGAGCATCAAGAGTCGTATCAGTTACATGGTATTTCTTTTGTTTTTTCGGAGTACTGATTGGTGACTTTATCGGACTTTCAACGAAACTATTAGCTGATGGAGATTTGTATAATGGACTTGGAGAACATGTTGGCGTTTTTCTCTCTGAATTGACAAAACGATCTTTAATAAAAGGTGAACTGGGTTGTTTCGTCAGTTCTCCTTGCACAATCATACTTTGTGACCTTTCTTTAGGCACTGGTATTCTTCTTTTGGGTACCAAAGACAGCATCACAGTGTTTAGAAAGAGGAAAAGTAAAAAATATTTTTTATTGTAAAAATGCTGTACGTTAAAAATTCTTTGTATAATCGAAAAGTGACAACTGATAAAATCTTTACCCTCTCAAAAGTTGCTCAAACAATTTCGGAAAAATAGGAAAATGACGCTTACCGGCTATTTTTCCTACGACATTATTACATATCTGATTATAATACAACAGATTACTTCTCACCCATAAAAAGATCAATCATAACGTCTTTTTTGATTTCATGTTGTCCAATTTGATCGTTTTGATAATTTCATTAATCTTTCAGAATAAAAACATAATGATTCCAATTTATTTGATTTCTTTCGTTCTTTCTGGCGACTATTTTTCAATGACTCATCAAATTTCAAAAAATAAAGTGATAGAATAGTATAGTTTACATTAACATAACATGGCAAAAACAAATACATATGAAATATCTTATTCTGATGTAGAATAATTTTGGTCAATGATATTATCCCGAATTTCTTTCATTGGAGAGTCAGAATCAATCAGATCATATATGGATAAGCAAATTTGGAACACTTTCTCTGAGATTTCGACATCACTTTCGATTAAATTTTCAAAAATTTCAACAATTTCTTCATTTATCAGGGAATTGACAATAGAAATAAGGTATGCATTCATATGAGAAGTGAATACAATATATATTGACCTTATTTGGAGTGTTAATCATCAAATCTTGAAATTTTTCTGAAAAATCTTTTTCCAAAAGTTGAAGAAAAATGGATTCATCGTATTGCACAGCAAGTTCCAGTAGTGTTAAAGCTATTCCAACCGATTTAACGTCAGCTTCTGAAATAAATAAATCAAATAATTTAATAATTTCATCGATTGGAAGCTGATTTGCTACTTGTCGCATGCTCTCTCTTATATTCAGACTGCTTTCGTTTTCCTCGTCAGTAATAAACTGAGGAAATGAATTAAATATTCCGACCAAAATTAATAAAATTCTTCCAATGAAAATTGGAGGTATATTTGGTAACTCCAAGAAACAGAATCCAATGATATTGTTTTCAAGAAGCCAAATAACGTTCTTACAGCTAGAAAATGAAAAATTTTCAAGAGAACCAAAAATTTTATCGAAAAGAATATTTGAAAGAGAACTTTATGAAATCAAATAGTTTCAGAAAAGGTAGGTCAACAAAATCGTAACGATGCTTTCTTGATTTTGGTAATGTATTTAGACTATGTAGGTACTCGGTAACTAATAGACGAAGAATGGAAGAAAACTGCAAGAGCGATTTCGAGGAAATATTATTAAAATTAACATTCGATTCTTTGACCTGCAAATAAGCATATTTGTACTGTTGATCGGTTTTACAGAATAGATCTTGCATTGTTGTATGTTTTGAAAAAGTATCTAGAATTTTTCCTAAGATACTCATTTTGCGAGATAAAATGATATACTCTCTACTAGACATTTGAGTATTGCATCCTATATGTGGCTAGTAACTACAGAAATTGTAGTTTCAGGAAATTTGAATACATTTGGAATTCTAAGAAAGACATTGTAATATTGAGCGTCTCCTATTTCAATA
Source organism: Trichomonas vaginalis G3 (assembly GCF_026262505.1). Lineage (NCBI taxonomy): Eukaryota > Parabasalia > Trichomonadida > Trichomonadidae > Trichomonas > Trichomonas vaginalis. The sequence continues at coordinate 23,152,532 of NC_067206.1, read as the reverse complement.
TACCATATTGATGAAAATATAAATTCATGTAATATGTCCTTAAATATGCTATCTAAACTTGTGATAGAAACTCAATTTCACCATAAAATATGAGAAAATTCCAAACTGTGAAATAAAACGAACATATTCACATATGAGATAACAACCATCTATATTAGGTTTCTCAATTCTTCATTTAAAATTCCAAAAAAAATTCAAAAATTTGAAAATGGAGAAAAGAAATACGAATTTTCCATGAAAATTTGCAAAATGAAAAAATTTTGGAATTACAAACATTATTTATTTTTGATGCTTGTTCTAAAATATGTCTTTTTTTCTCATATCTGATATGAATATTTTGGATTATTATTATAATTTATTTTTAATGACATATTTCATGATATTCATATAATGGTTTGTTTTAGGGAATGAATGAGAATATATTTATTTAAAAAAAGAGAAAAGGTATTAGTATATATTTTTATTTGAGCGTATTTAAAAGGTTCTATTTCAAAAACTTTATGTAGTTTGCTTTTGTAAGCAACGTAAAACAACATCTTCAAGTTATTTGTTGCAATTCGGGGATTAATCGAGAATTTTTGCTGTATATTAGTTATAAATTTATTTTTAGTAGATAAATTCGTCATGCCCCCGTTTGTAACTCATTTTGTTTTTGCTTTATTGATGAAATTTCAATTTGTTGAGTGAATATCGACAAATTTGTTAATTCTTGTTTTAAGCGCAGCTGCAATATTTAGAGTCTATTAATTATATCTAGACTTTCAGTATTTTGCATTATTTTTATGGTTGAGGTTAGAACAATCGCCTAACTAAGTAACGCATGTATGTAAAATGACTTTTTCGCGAAAACGGTCTTGCAGATTTTTATGAGAGTAAGATATTAATATATACAACAATTGAAGATTAATCTTATTGCAGTGGCTTACGATTTTCATCGTTCAAAGTATCGGGGCAGATTATTAAATTTTAAGCTATACAATTTCCATTGTAGAGCTTTATATTTTGAAAGAATAGAACGATTGGATATATTCTTGCTAAGTATAAATGACATCGATTTTAAATTGCATATATGTCAACACTGTTTCTGAAATTAATGTAAATACAAAGTAATAAATTACTATGCATGAAGAAAACTTCAATTTCTCTCCACAATTAAGAGAAGTTTGGAGTTTTATTACTGAGAAAAATCCGCTTGAAGTTGTTCATGAGAATTTTTTTCCTTGCGAAATAACGTATTTTTTGTTGACCTACCTTTGTTTCAGACCTAAAATGAAAAATTAAATTTTCATTTTTTGTAAATGTGCAATAGAAACGTCTATAATCGATGCAGACTCTATAAGTATCTCATGTCTATCGAATTTTTGGAGTAAATTATCAATTAAATCTGGAAATTGTGTTGTATCTAAAATAATTTGGGCTTTTTTGCTTACCAATACAATTTTAATAATAATCAAACATTGCAATGCAATGTTATCGTCATATTAATGGTTCTAATCCCGAATTTTTAACAAAATTATCGATTATCAAAATATCTTGAGTAAGAAGATTCTAAATTAGTATTAACACATCATTTACAATATCTCTGTTGTCATCAAACATCATTTAAAAGTCAATTAAATCTTCGATAAAATTTGTATTTCTTTTATCTTTTTCGATAAGGAAATTATGAGTTATCTCTATCAGATTTGCAAAATTTTGAATTGATTCTTCTGGATTTCCTTCATCTAAATCATGATGAAATTTTTTCAATCAAATTTTGAAGAAATTCACTATCTACAGGTTCCTTTTCATTTGAGCTTTCTTGGTTATCAATTTTTTTATTATCATGAATGCCATTTTTTGAACTTTCTGCATTAAATTTATAATTCATTCATTGAGAACAGTTGTCACTTTTATATAAAAATTCCACCTTTTTCCTATCATTTTATAAGGAGTATTTCTTTACATAATGAGAAATACACAAATGGTTTGCTGAGTTCGAAATCATTATCACACTCAAAACAAGCTTTTTTAAGGGTTTAGATAATGAGATTTGAATGGGACTTATAACATAAATTTTTTTGAAGCGACATTGTGTCTCATGGCTTCCTATTCTCCATAGAAGTGTGAGAAACTTTGTCTGAATAACTTATCATATTTCAACTTAGAATGAAATGCTAAGGGATACATACTATAACTATTTTCCTATTACTATTTCATTCTCGCAATAAGTTTCCAAAACTTTGAGTTAATTTCAAATGATTAACTCAAAATTTTGAACTTTATAAGAGGAACATCAGCCTGTGAGGTACTGACTCTAAGCCAGTACTTCACAATACGATGATTCAACCTTTTTTAGTAACAGTAGCCTGAATATTGCAACACTTATCGAATACCCATTCAAAATCACCGGCAGTAACTGTTGTTGAATCAAATCCAATAAATTCAGAGGATTTTCATTAATATATTTATAAAATAAGAATATAAAAATAAAAATAAAAATAAAAATAAAAATAATAAAAAAGCAATTAGTAGAAATGATTTTTTTACAATAAGTACATTCTACATCATCTTTTTCTAGTAAATTGCTTTTGTAAAAGCCATAAATCGATATTTTTTTTTCTAAAATCTTTAAGCATTAACTCTTGGACGAATTTCAACTTGATCAGCAAGAAGAATGCGGCCACCAGTTGGTGTTGCAAGTGGAGTCTGGCAGTTCTTGCAGAAAACAGGGACGTTTGAGTGGGAGAATGCAGTTGTGAGGCCTGTGCATGATGGGCAGCGAAGTGAGAGGAACTCAGAACGTGGGTTTGGAACAAGTGTCATCTTCTTGTTTTTGTGAGCTTCCTGCTCAACAGATGGATGAAGAATATCGACATCAAGTGTAGTCATTTTTCAAAGGGCGGACCAAAATTTACATATCGTCCCAAACCAAAAATTCACTCAATCAATACTCACCTAGCATGATGGATGCTGAATGACTAAGGATCTCGTTTGGAGAAATAACGGCTGGGATCTCCAAATTCCAAAATATAAGCTTCTCCAATTTTGTAAATTTTAATGTAAAATTATAGTAGTATGATATGAAGGGTTGTGTGACTTTTTTTGTTACATCTATATATAGACGATACATTAAAATATTTATATACTAAACACATTAAAAAATTAACATTAATTTTAAAATAATTTATTTTTTTATCTTTTATAAAAGAAGCTATATATAGATGATGTCAGATATTCCGCGATTAATTAAACATTGTTTAAATCCTGAATGGGTTTAAATATCATCCATGTAAAATTTTAGAACTTGGTAACGAAAAACTTCAGAAAAAATTAAACGCAAGACTATCAAAAGATAAAGTTGAAATAAAAAATAAACTCGCTAAAGGTAATGGTAATGATGAAGATGAATTTGATGAGTTCAACATTGAACTTTAAGAAACTAATGATTATTTGAATTTATGAAATCAATTATTTGATTCATTCTTTCTTCAATCTCTTCTATTCTTTTTGTTAAATCATCTATTTTCATTAATGAGGTGATTCTTGATTGAGGAATAGATTTCAAACTAACCACTCCTTTTATTTTTGAAATTTTGAATCCATCAACTTTAAACATTTTATTCAATTTACATGTTGTCAATTCTTCAAATAATTTTTTATTATTAGCATAATAGTCATTAAATTCTTCAACAGATGAAAAAATTTTTATTTCAGTCATGTCTTACGAAAAATTAAAACTTAGTTATGTTTATTATTTTATTTTTTTATTTTGTATGAAATGAGCGTCAAAACTAACAACGTTAAAAAATTAGGATTCACAAACGAGGAAATAAAGGATATATTAGAGGAGGTGGGTTATGAAGTTAATAAATATTATTTAAGAAATTGTCAAAAATTTGCCGAGTTATTAAATGATTTAGATTATGATGGAAAAATGAATAAAGATGATGTTATAAATTTCTTATATCCCACATCTGAAGAAGAAAAACCTAAAGAACCTGATGTTTTCCCCGAATATTATGAAGAACGGATTAAAGATGATGAATACAATGAAATTGAAAGACTGAAAAAAATAAGAGATGAAATAGATGAAAGAATTAAGGAATTAAGAGAAGTTGAAAAATATAATGAAAATGAAGTAGAGGGTTTAATGAATATCCCAGCTTCAGAATCAGAAGTTCAGAAATCTCATGAAGAAAGATATAAAAATTATGTCTCAGAATCAACACAAAATTTATTAGATGGTGAAATAGACGAAACACTTTCAGAAGAAGGTACTAAATTTATTCGTAAACATAAGTTACAATTTATTGATAATGAAGAATACCCCTGTATCTTATTTTCACCACCTTTAGATTCCGAAAAATTCAAAAAAGCTCTTAAAAACGTGACATATGCAACTAATACGATTAAGAAAGAAGATCATGATATTTACACAAATTATTATTTAAATAAATGCACAGGTGTTGATAAAGTTTTTGATTTATTAGATAAAATATCAAAAGAAACCATTGGAACCTATAAAATTTTGTGTGATTGTGGTTTCATTATTGAAGATACCAATAATGTTTCATATGAAAGAACAGCACCGAAGGAAGACGAAGTTGAAAGGTCTATACCATTCGTTATTAAGAACATAAAAGATATGAAAACTTATAAACATTATATTTATTCATTTATTTCAGAAAAAATGGAAGCAACCCATAAAACATCTTCTCATCATTTTATAGCTATTCATACATTCCTTTTCAAAGTTGTGAAATTAAATAAGACAGGAATTAGATTTAATGTATCAGGGTACGCATTCTTGAGTAAATTAAAATGTATTCGTCACGTCGCAGATGATAAAAATTTATGTGTTCTTAATTCATTTTATGGGCTTTAAAAAATAAACTTTATTTTTATTTATTTTTGTAATTTTTTATTCTTACATAAAATGAACAAAAACGGAACAGCTAAAATGAATGATAATCAAATTAGAGCAGAAGGTAGAAGGTTATTTAAACGCTTCTATAACATTCCTGATGGTGTTAATCCTAAAACTCGTAGAAGCTATTTAAATGAAGCAATAGATGCATATGAAGGGTTTGACATTTCATCAGAAAGTGAGAGATTAGCGAGAATGTTAAATGTTAATATTGATTTCTATTATTGTGATCCTCAACCAGAAGACGTGGACATAAATAAGGTAGACTTTCCATTAGTGGAATCAATAATGATAGATCCAGAATTTGAAACAGTAAATATTTTATTAACACAGAGTCCATGTGGAAAACTTCACGCTGACAGAATAACAGACGTTGAAGCACTCACCGGCTATAAAGTTTGTCCATATTGTAAAGAAGAAGTTTATTCTATCCGTGATGATCCAGAAAGGAAAAACCAAAGAAGATTTTTAAAGCATTGTGAGAAATGTAAAGAAAATAATGGAAGATTAATTCAAGACGTTCAATTGCAAAAGACCCAGCAACCATATGCACCACATATTACGAAACAGAAGATATATCAGTGGTTATTAGCTCACAATTTGCAGAAATATTATAAACCGACAAGATATTATATTACTTTTGACTTTGAAACATTAGAGACTAAAGAAGAATTACAACTTTCTGAGTGTGCAACTTTGAACGCTTACTTAAAACCATTCATGGTATCATCAACGGTTAAATTAAATGATAAAATATATACGAGGAATTTTTGCTTAACTTCGAGTGATTCTTTTATTTCTGATTGGATTGAGTTTTTATTTTCAACATGTTCATTAGTTGTTGAATCAAATATTGAACAATATGAAGAATTAATGAAGCCGCAAACGGCGGGGACTTTGTCCCATACATTAAATGAAAAACAGAAGGAAGCATTTAAAGAACTTCTAGATGAGGAATTCAATAAAGTGAATATCATAGGTTTTAATTCGGGAAAGTTTGATTTAAATTTAATTCTTCGTGATTTAAACACTGCAAAATGGAAAATAAAATCAATGCTGGGTTCATCTTCACAATTTAAGCAAATCATTGTAAAGAAAACAAACGTTCCATATGAATTGAGATTTATTGACATCAGAAATTATATAGCGGGTGGGACATTAGACCAATTCACTCAAGATTTCGGAAACAATAAATCACGTGTTAAATCCTTTTTCCCTTATCAATTCATCACGTGGGAAAATTACGAAGAAGAATTATATAAAGTGGAACCATTCACTCAAGATTCATTTTATTCAGCATTAACTCAAGAAACTATATCAGATAGTGATTATCAAATATATCTCAATGATGCTAAAAACTTTAAGAATAGATTAGAATATTTTATTCATTATTGTAATAAAGATGTTGAAATTATGATTGACCCAATTGATAAAATTATTGAAGAAACATTTGTTTATAAAATTGACACGCTTCATAATCTTTCTTTATCATCGAATGCTTCAATGATTCGTTACGCTTTAGCATATAAAGACTTTAATCCTAATGAAAAATATCCTGAGGAGGAGATAGAATCAAGTTTTGAATTAACGAAAAAGTATTGGAAATATAAAATTGAATCATATAAGAAACAAGATGAAAAAGCAGAAAGAGATACTAAAAATAATGTTTCAATGGATGATTTTCAATACTATCACGATTTAATCCTTTCATCTAAATGCAAAATGTGTGGTAAAGCGTTTACATATGCAAATAAACCAACATTGGATAGCATCGATAATGAAAAACCACATACCAAAGAAAATTGTTGGTTAATGTGTTGTTATTGCAATGTCGTAAAATCAAATAAAGATGAAGATGTTCAACGTTTAAGAATCAATTTAAGAAATTATGCATTAAAAAATAATTTACCAATGACTTTAGATTCAGTTGAAGCTTATCACATTCTCCGTAATGGAATTACTGGTGGTTTATCAAATGTTCAACATAGAGTAAATCTTAAAGGAATCACGCACATTAATAAACTTTCATATAGTCCAGAAACTAAAACTGTATCAAATGAGGACACTTCCAACATCATGACTCATTTCGTTGGTGTTGATTTTAATTCATTATATCCTTCATCATTTTCATCTAATCCTCATGATTTCATTCAATATACTGACCATAAAATGTATATGCCGGGAAGATTGAATGGTGTTATCATTTGTGATACAGCAACAAAGAAAGCAAAAGCACTGGGAATAATTAAGAAGAAAAATACTTTATTCGTGGCTGAAGTAAAGGGTCACATTGATGAAAAATACATTAATGATTACATAAACTTTTTACCGATAATAAGAAACTTAGATATTATCACAGATGAAAAAACAATTGGCAGTTTTATGTATAATTACATGAAATCAAACAATCTACCGGTTGACCAGAAACAGGGGAAATTAACTCAGTTAGCATCAACATACAATCAATATCAACCATTTTCTTCTTATTATCTTTGGTATCTAATAGACAGATTTCATTTTATCATTGATGACATTCAATCAATTTTAACATTTACTAAAAACACTTGTTTTAATGAATTTGCGAACAAATTTATGAACGAAAGACAAAAGGCTGAATTAGAAGGAAATAAAAGAAAAAGTTTATTTTGCAAGATTTCACTTAATGGATCATATGGTTACGATGCAATGAATACACAAAATTACGCAAAGACTAAAATAATGAATGCACAGAAGGCACGCGTTGCATGTATGTCAAATAAGTTTAAAAACATAAGAGAAATAGGTGAAGATACATATCAAGTGATGCTTAAAGATAGATTTTATAGATGTGATACATGTTTACAAGAGGCATTTTTTACTTTAGATAACGCAAAATACTGGTATTTAGTTTTCATTTATGATTTTATGTATAAATGCATGAATGTTAATCGTTTTCATTTCATTGAAGGTGATACTGATTCATCTTATTGGGCAATCGCTGGCGACCCAAATCTTCCTAACACTCAAGCATTTCAAGCAATTGTTACCGATAAACAATTTTATGATAAAAACATTTTCAAATTCGCACCTTTTGATTTCTTCTGTTTTGATGAGAAATTTAAACCTAAATTAAAGAATAAAGCTGAAGAAAAAGCACATGAGAAAAAATTATTGGGTTTAGCAATTGAGAAACAAGGTGATAACATGGTGGTGTTATGTCCTAAATGTTATACTTCATTCAACGGTTCAATTGATGGAAGTGATTTTAAAAAGATTGCACAAAAAATGAAAGGTGTTGGTTTACGACAAAATAAACAATTAACACCTAAAAATTATTTGAATATAATAAATGATAAAGTGATATTTGATGGTCAGAATATTAATTTACAACTTAAAAATGGGTCAATGACTCGCTTAACAATTGGTAAGACTGCATTAACAGGAGCACACACTAAGGCTGTATGTTGTGAAAATGGATGTTGTATGCCATTTATTTAATACAATTTAAAATTTTATTTTTAATAAAATGCCACAGAAGAGACAAAAGGAACCGTAAATAATGGTTTTGATACTATGATTCAAAGAGGTGGGCACCCTTAAACATTTATTTTATTTTTATATAAATGGATAACACAGATTTAAAAATTTTAATTGATGATTTAGTACTTAATCAAAATTTTCCTAGTTATTATGAATTAAAATCATATCTCCAAAAACATGATAACTATATAACGGGTGATGATATGGATTATTATTATCCGTATTATAAAAATGAAATTTTGAAATATCATGATAAAATAATTTCTAAAATTAAAGACAAAATTAAAAATAATGAATATACAAAGGGAAAAACTAAATCACAACTTAAACAGTTGAAAGATTTCAAAAATAAAGTATTAACAGAAGAAGATGTTGATGAATTATATAAATTATATAATCATGAGCCGCAAAAAACAAAGGTGCAAAACACCCAGGTCCCTCAGACCATAAATGAAGCACAAGCTTTAATTTATGATTCATTAGTTAAACCATATTCAGCCCGACTTTTAAATGAAGATCAACTTTTGGAATTCATCCTTCAACATAAACTCGAAGCGGGAAAGTATATCAAACCTTTATATACAGCATATTTAAAACAAATGAATAGAATACATCCAGAATTAATGAAGGGGGGAATGAAATCCAAAATCAAAGCAGATAAAATTAAACCACTTGCAACACCAAAACCTCCAACGACAGTACCGCCTCCTCCTTCAGTTAATCCTTCATCATTCACTTTATTATATCCATTTCAAACATTAAAGAAGCAAAAAGATTTTAAAAAGGATTTCAAGATATTAAATAAACCAATTGACCCGAAAATTCAACCGTTAAAGGAAAAATTTAGTCGCCCTTCATTTGCTCCATATCCATATTCATACGAAATCGATCATTTAGAATATTCAAAAGGAAACGTTACTTATTTATTTGCCATTAACATTAACACTAGATATTTATATTGCATTCCAGTGAAAGGGAAAACAGAACAGGAAACAAGAAGAGCTATACAATACTTACTAGATCATGAAAGAGTAGATAATATCAGGGGTGATGGTGATAAAGGATTTCAGGCGGCTATGGCTCATTATTTCCCACAAATTAATTTTTTCTTTTCATCCTCTCCATATACGTTTCATAATAAAATAGTTGATGCGGTAATGAGAACTCTTAGAGATGCGTTAGGGGTTAACGGTCGGATATACTGGGATGGAAATCATGAGCCCATCATACAACAGTTAGTATATTATTACAATAATACATGGCATAGAACTATAAACATGAAACCGGTGGAAATGAAAAATGATATTTCAAAAGAATGGGAATATATTAGAAAGCAAATGGAAAGGTTGAATGATGTTAAACGTGAACAAATTAATTCGGGGCTCATGAATTTTAAACAAGGGGATAAAGTTTTGATTCATCTCGATTATGGAAAAACTGATAAATCAATGACAAAAAGAAGACGAAGATTTGACACAATAGCTGAATTTGTTAGATATATTAACGGCAATGCATTAGTTGAAGTTGACAATAAATTAATAGAAATTCCGATTTATTTTATTACTCCATTATATTTAAATAATATTTAATTTTTTTATTTCGTAAGAAATGAGTGACAACAAAGCAGCCAAGAGTCCTGATTCAATTAAGAGTCAGAGTCCAGACGATGAATATAAAAAGAAACTAAACAGAATTAAATCAAAAATATGCTATTACAAAAAGAAGCTGCAATGCGGTGGGGCTGATGCCCATAAAACTAAAGTAATTGAAAACGATAAAGAGAGGAAAGAAATAATCGAAAAATTAGAAACTTACCGTTCAATCCTTAAACTGAGTGAAGCAAAAATAAAAGAATTTAATAGAATAAATAAATTGATTGGAAGAGATGAATTTAATAAAGATGAATTTTTAAACTCTATCCAAATTTAATTTTTATTCCTCTTCGACAACGTCTCTTCGAGACGCCGAACCCTTCTGGGTTCTTCTTTCCATCATTACTGCATAACCGCATCTTCTCGGTTTTCGTGGTTTGTTGTTTTTAATTCGTTCTTGCATAATTTTTATCATTTCCTCCCTTGTTATGATTCGTGGTAAATTTTGAGCTTGTGGGGTATCCATTTATATAAAAATAAAATTTTGTTATCAGTTATTTTATCGTTAATGGTTTCGGGTTATTCAATAATTAATTATTTTTGAAGAACTGAAAGTGTCACCACGTCACCATGTGTCACCAGGTTAATTAACTTCTCTTAAAATTACTGACAACATGACATTTTGACAACAGGTACGAAAGGAGGAAGGCATTTATGAATTATTTTTGAAGAACTGAAAGTGTCACCACGTCACCATGTGTCACCAGGTTAATTAACTTCTCTTAAAATTACTGACAACATGACATTTTGACATTACAGCAGGATTAATGCAAAAATAAATTCCAACCATACTTTATAAAGCTTCATTTACAGGTATTTCATCGTCAGTAAATGAATCCTCATTATCGTTTGGTTCAACCTGTTTATATAATCCTTTCATTTCTTCTTTCAAAACATAACACCATGTTTGTTTACCATCTATTCTTCTCTGTTTCCTATCACATTTATCCTTAATGCTCATTTGGAAATTCTTGTCTTTCATGTCTGATGGTTTGCAGAATAGAGCATTTTTACACGTCATACCTGCACACAATTCATCATAATGTGTATTTATCCATTCATCTAAAGGATTTGTTGATAATTCTATTAAATCTTGTTTGGCTTCAGTCATCGGTATGATTCGTACATTAAATGATGAAAGGTCATATTGCATAAAATACGTCAGTAAATTATCATAAAATTCCTTTGTGCATGAATTCATCAAATTCTTGAAGTAATCAAATTGACCCTTGAATTTACCATTAACTCTTAAAACTACGTATCTTCTGTCTCCAACTTCAATTTTGACAGGGTAGACGTTATTAGTTACAAAAATGAAATTGGCAACATTCTGAGCAGTTCTTCTGGGTTGATTCTTTTCATTAATTCTAATCTCATTATCCGTAATAATTGATTTCAAAGCGTTGAAGTTTGCGAGTCTGTCTTCACCTACATTCTTGAGTTCATTAAGTACAAGAAACATTTTATTCTCAACTACTGAATTGAAATTACCTGTTAGCTCACTTATTTCAGTAATGTTTTTACATGAATAACCGGCGAGAAGTTCAGAAATAATATCTGTAAATCTGTTTTTACCTGTTCCCTGAAGTCCTTTCAAAATAATTGCTGTTTCATTCTTGATTCCAGGATGTTGAATCATTGATGCAATCCAGCCGAGAAGGTATTTATACACTTCATCGTTATTATCACAAATGGCTTCTTTAATGAAATTCATAAACATCTCAATTTTTGTGTAATCAGGCTTTAATATTTGATTCAACATTCACAGCTATTATTCGAAATAATATTGATAATTGACATTTTTATTACGATTAAAAATATGGTAAAGCGTTATTTTCCAGTGATAAATAAAACTAGAATAAGAATACCTCAAGAATTCATAAATTCAACGAATAAGAAATTCATTCATGTTATAAATTTTAGTGTTTTCAGAAAATATGAGTCAGTGTCATATTCATCAACAGGTTATATTTCACTTCATTCAAATTTAGTTCAATCAAACCCATATAATGACCATTTCATAAGATTTTCAGATGGTATTAAAAATGTAATTGATAGATTAAAATATGAACAGATTGACAATATCGAATTTTTGGAATTTTGGTTTAAATATCCCGATGGAAAAAAGATTGAAGTTAAAGATAAAGCTGATACTATAACAAAAACAATTACAATGACCGATCCGGATAGTGGGGAACAAAAAGAAATAAAACAAACAATAGAAACTGGTGAAAGGTCAATTATTATTGATTATGATTCAAAGGATTATTATTCGATAATGTTAATGCTTGAATATTAAATACCCTTAACAAAGAATTTTTCAAGTGATATTTTATATTCATCAACTATTTTATTATAAATATCATTATATGTTAAATGAAGTTCAGTTGTTGTTCCGTTCTTTGATATCTTAATTGTGCTAATATCCTTTATAGGATTTATTTTTGCAACTGTTCCGCAGCATGAAACCTCATCATCTATGAAAAATTGAATCTTAACGTCTGAATCTTGAACATCACAAAGAATGGCGATAATGTGAATTAATGATTCATAAGGTAAAATAATTAAACCGGATTGATCAATTAAATTTATTATTGAATCATAATTATTAATTATTATATCACGGTAAATTTTCATTAATTCAGAATTAATGTCTATTTTATATGGGTTCTCGATGTTTGATGAAAGAGGCGGGGGGTATGTTGAATAAGTGGGAATTTCAACAGGTTCTTTACCGGGTTCAGATAAAATGATTGGGTCTCCATTCTCATGGTTTTCTTCATTCTCCTGTTTCGGTAAGTCACGAGTTAATAAATTTGGTTGAGTTGCTGACCTTGTTAGTTCAGGGCTAACATTAACTTTAACATTTTGAATAATTCGTGATTTATCATCATTTACGTTATAACCAACCGTAATCTCTGCTTTTGCGTTAGTGTTCTTTTGACTAGTGAAACGTCTTCTCATTTATAATCGAATAAAAAAATATATTTAAACTTTTATTTTGCTGGAAGTTTTGAATCTATTATTCCCTGTATTTGTTCTTGAAGTTGATTTTTAGCTGTTTCATTGTAATTAATAGACCTAATATATTCATTAATTGCATTCTTATAATCATCTGATTTCTCAAATTTTCTTTTATCTGATTCCTTAACTAAATCATAAGTTAAACCTCGTTGCTGATATAATGGTTTCTTAATTAAATCTTTGAATGCTTGAGATAAAGCACCTGATGCAATTCTTGCTACTATAATTGGTTGGAATTGATGTTTAAGTTCATCTTTAACATTTGCGAAAACTGGATCGAATAAAGCAACTTTAAAGAATTTCTTAGCTGAAATTTCAAGTCTAATATTTGCATATTGACCATCAAACTGGTTAGAATATCGTGGTAATCCATCCGGTCCCTCTTCAATAGCATTTAATTCTTCATTGAAATAAGAATATGGATTATAACGGTATGAATTAATTGGACCATTTTCACCTTCTCCAATGTATTGTTTAACAGCTTTTCCATTTTCATCAAATTGCATAGGATAACGTTCCTTATATGCTTTACGTTTAGGATAATCAGTTATAGTTAATTTGTAACCATTTATGACTTTAATATTACCTTGACCATCAGTAACGAAAACTTCATTTATACCATCAGGTTTTCCATTTGGACCCGTAATGTCTGCTTCGTGTGCTTCCCAATTTGGACCTTGACGTTTGGCATATGCTTGAGCTTCTGGTAATGTTAAAACGTTTCTCATTTGTTTAACATCTTTTTGAAGACCAGCAACAATATGAACTAATTCTTTCATTCCATCAGGAACTTTCATAGTTCTATTATATGCACCCTTTTTGTTTGTTCCTTGTTTTAATGGAACCTGTAGAAGATTTGCTATTTCTGTCATGTTTAATTATAAATAAAAAATAAAAATTAATTATAAAAAGTTAATCAAATTTAACACTTCCTTTATTTAAATCAACTATTATTTTTCCATGTTCACCTAATTGCTGATATTGTGTGTAAAGTTCATTAATGCTCATTGGTAAATTCACTTGATAAAGCATAACGTTCAACTGTTGACGACTAAACCCACTGAAAATGAAAAGTGTTGATAGATTTGATTTAATGTTTGTGCTTAATGCTTTGAAGTATTGAACAGCCATAAAGAATGAACACTGAATGTGTCGACATTGAGTTAATAACTGATTAAAATATGATTTCTCATTTGTTATTAGTTTTGATTTCACTGCATCATCTAGAAAAATGAGTGAATGCAAAAATTCTCTATCAAAATTTGAAATAGAAAGTGTTTCAAATAATTCATCCCGTTGTTTATCAATAATTTTATCCTCTAATCCTTGCTTCTTGATTGTATTATATAATTCTTTATACATTAAAAAGTTTTTTAAATAATCTTCTGCTTCTTCTTGAGATAAATAAATAATTGGAATTTTGATTAAATGCTTTAAAGATTCAAATGTATCATCTGAAGGTGAACCTGAACGGTTGATATAAATTAACACATGTGAATAGGGTGAAGTGTTAGCAATAATGATAATTTGTTTTAATATCGTTAATGTTTTACCTTTATTTTGTTTACCAATTGCTGCAGTGATTGAATTTAAATAACATTCAGAATATGGAATTTTCATTAATTTTTCCTTAGATAGAGCATTTCTATTATCACTCAATGCTTCATTAATCATATCATCTACGTATGTATTATATACTCCCGCTAATTCTTCATAAGGGGTGGATGAATTTAAATCCATTTAATCAAAAATAAATTTATAATTTTAAACATTTCTATTCATCAATATTTCATCATATGAACTTCTATACTGTGGTGGTGTACCTGTTGAATGATATTTCAAACCTTCATCCGGTGTCCATGTCCAATACGTAGTCCTAGTAAACCAAACCTGAGGAGGATTTGTCACCTTTGAACAGTAAGTGTCATTTTCACCCTGAATGATTGGATAAGCTTTCACTTGTACTGTAACTTGTGAGTTGAAAGTTTCTAATCCATCAAAGAATATACCCGCTCCATCACGTTGAACTGGAATAGTGCATAAGAATGAGGTTTGGTCTTTCCATGTTCTAGCTAATGGTGTGCCATCATCTGCATTCAGTGGTCTAGTTAATGAGTCCTCGTATTCTTCTGTGCATTCATTCACTCCATCTAAATCAGAAGCTTGAAGCATACGTGTAAAGAATATGTCACCCACTGTGGTCATCGCTTGATCGGGGAAGTTTCTGGAATCTATAGTGACCTGAAGACCTCGAAGCATTGGATTTTCTAAAACTGTTCTTTGCATTGCATTCTTCGGAAATGCTAACACAACATCTGTAACATTATGAAGAGCGTATGAGAAATCTGAGCTAATACCTTCAGGAGTGATGCAACCTCCATTTAGTGAACGAACGTCAATATGTTGAGCTGGAATCATGAATGGATCTTCCTTACTGAATAAACGTGGTATTGCTTTAACTGATTCTTCAATTAAACCGTATCCTGGTGTAATGCATTTATCCTCTAAAACTTCCATCTTTGTGCATGAAATAATAACACCATCAACTGTTGCATCAGCAGATGTAGCGGCTAAGCTTGTAATTAATTTGGCGGGAAGTCCGATTTGTTGGAATTTGCGATCATATTTATAAACATGATTCATAATCTTTTCATAATTTTCATCAGTTATCTTTTCATAAACATAATTTTGTAAATCAGCAACTCTTAACGGGTCAACCTGACAAAATACTAAAGTATCCCTGAAAACATAATATTTAAGAATGATTTCACCAAATGATTTAGGATAATCATCGAACGCCTGAAATGCTAACAAATCATTTACCGGAATAATCATATCAAAAGTGATATCAACTTCTTCATTTGCGTTCTTGAAAACTTCTGAAGGGTCAATATATTTACCACATACTGAGTTATCATATTTTTGAACATTATTATATAACGAATGAACAAACTTTTTAACTTTCCTTTCTGATTTTGGTTTATATGTTGCAAATGCGAAAGATTCACGGGCGCAATCCATCTGAAGATAACCGGCATCACCTCTTTCGGTTTCTACTTCTAATTGTTTAAAGCTTTGATTTGATGATTTGTAACCAACGAATAAACGCATGCATTTAAAAGCGGCATCACATGTGAAAGCTTTATTTGAAACTAGAGTTGCTTTAACTTTGCGTTTAATATATGTGTCACCTAATTGGTTCACATCATGAGCCGGGTTTGTAATTCTTAAATGAGTTTGTTTATCATCAAAATATGGAGCAGCAGAGTCATAGCATGAACTTTCAAGTTCTCTATAATATCTTCTACCGTCATTCTTTGCGAATATTTCATTTATCTTTTCGAATGAATGAAACACATTTCCATTAATCGGTTTAGTGTTTGGCACCAAATAGTTAGTCGTCATTTATTAATAAATAAAAAATCAAAATTAAAAGATGAAAATGAATTTTTAATTTTAATGAAATAATCAACTATGGCGGCAGGTATATTTAAGAAACTGTGGGATAAAGTAAAAAGAGGAGCGAGTAAAGTTTGGGAAACAATGAAGAAGGGAGCAAATTGGATATTTAAGAATAAAGAAGCAATTAGTGACGTTGCTGAATCAATAACACCAAAAGCTGCCCCAATAAGAGAAGTATTAAATAAAGGAGAAAAAGTTTATCAAAGACTACAACCGATACTAAGATAAAAATAATTTTAAAATAATTTATTTTTCCACTATCTACCCCCTATTTTATTAAGTATTCCTTCAGCTATTCCACCAATTGCGTTACCTGCTTGTGCTCCCATCGCTGGATTACCTGCTTTAGTACCTAATACTCCACCTATGATAGTTCCTGCCGTTTTCGCTACTGGTGCCAAAAAGTTTGCAACGGGTTTAATAATCTTTTTATAAACCCAACCTGCAGCTTTCTTAATTCCATCCCATAATTTTTTAAAGAATCCTGCCGCCATTTCTGATTTAATATTAATTAAAAAAATATATTTCATCACTTATATTCTAATTTTTATTTAATGATAAATGAAACCGATTTTAAAAATAAATGAAACAGAGGAGGAAGAAATAAATGAAAGTGAAAATGTTCAACAAAAAATAAACGTTGTTAAACCAATTACTGAAATAAAAAATTTTTCATCTGTTGAAGAATTTAATGACTATTATGCTAATAATAAAAAATTATTTGAAGAATTGACAACGTGTAAATTGAATAAAATGTTTAAAGTTGATGGATTCAAAATTTCAAAAATAAAAGGAGTGGTTAGTTTGAAATCTATTCCTCAATCAAGAATCACCTCATTAATGAAAATAGATGATTTAACAAAAAGAATAGAAGAGATTGAAGAAAGAATGAATCAAATAATTGATTTCATAAATTCAAATAATCATTAGTTTCTTAAAGTTCAATGTTGAACTCATCAAATTCATCTTCATCATTACCATTACCTTTAGCGAGTTTATTTTTTATTTCAACTTTATCTTTTGATAGTCTTGCGTTTAATTTTTTCTGAAGTTTTTCGTTACCAAGTTCTAAAATTTTACATGGATGATATTTAAACCCATTCAGGATTTAAACAATGTTTAATTAATCGCGGAATATCTGACATCATCTATATATAGCTTCTTTTATAAAAGATAAAAAAATAAATTATTTTAAAATTAATGTTAATTTTTTAATGTGTTTAGTATATAAATATTTTAATGTATCGTCTATATATAGATGTAACAAAAAAAGTCACACAACCCTTCATATCATACTACTAATTATACCCTATTTTTTACAAATTTATATAAAACTCTCTTATTGCAAGCATCCAAGGATGCAGACTTGGCAACCCTGGGGTCATTTTGGCAATTGGTCCGAAGTATTTAGTTTTAGGACCTATTTTTTTTCTCCTTTTTCTTCATTTTATTTTTGATTATCCAAGGGTTGCAAAGTTTGGCAATTCGTGTTGAAATTCCGACATCGATAAATCATGTCATAACTGGATATATTGCCTGTGCAAATAATAATATCCAAATAGTAAAAACACAATATAATAAATTTTTATATAACAATTTTATTGTCCTTCTAAATTAGCAAAGATTGACAGATATTCCGATATCATCTGAAGCTCAGCCTGAGCCTGTTGTGGAGATGTCTTGAAGTATTTGTTGAAACATTTATCAGAAAGCGAATTCCAGTCCCAATTTCTGTCAAACTCTTCCTTCATTGGAGGGATCTGTTCAATAATAGCTTGGAACTTTGGAGGTGGAGGAATGTTGACTCTTAAGTACTGGAGAGCTCTCTTAAGTGATTGCAATGGAGGTAACTGGTCAATTAACACTTCAGAAAGCATTCCTTCAACGTGTAGAAGTGATTCTCTCCTTGAGTCATTCCAATTTGTCAATTCTAGGCATCTTGGCTCAAGAAGCTGCTGAATTGCTGTCCATGCGTGAGCTTCTGATTTGCATACTCTAAGGGCATCCTTCTTTTCGAGTTCCATAAGTGCATTGTCTCCCCATTTGAGAACTTTTCCTTTGCGAATTGTTCTCCATGGTTGTTTGATGACAAGCTCGCAAAGGGTTGGTATTAAATCGTCTTCATTGACAAGGCGTTTTGTAACAGAGATCGGAAAACCTGGATCTGGTGTTGCACAGGCAATACACCAAATTATTGAAAGAGCTCCAAAACAAATTTGGAATTTTGGAAGAAGTGGATCTTGTTCCTTGGTAGGATCGATATCACCAACATCCATTTTTGTAAGTTGCGCAAGTTTTGCTGCACAGAAATCGATTAATGGAAGTAAACCCTCAGATGAGAGACTTTCTGGTTTGAAAACAACAAAACCAAGAAGTGTTAAAAGTGTACTGAGTGATCTTTCAACAACAAATACTCTTGCAAAGGCTTGTTGTGGTAATTTGGATTTAAATTTGGAAAACATGTTATTAAGACACATATCTGTTGCAATAAGTTCATGCACAAGGACTTCGAACTTGTCATGTGTCTTGATACAGTCGACAACTGACTCGAACTTATTAGATGATGCTTCAACATGTGCCTGAACGTTAATTTTTTCAATTCCTATCATTTGCTTGAGCCACTCATGACTGCCCCACTGTTCAATTGGGAATGGCTTCAAATGCTCGACAATATTCTCTATTTCTGCTTTTGAAAACATTTGATGAACGTTTTTAATTTCAAAAATTTTAGACGACGATAGTGCGTATTTGGTCATATAATAAAACTGACAAGTTTATTAAAACCTTCACTTTGTCAAATTTGCCAAATGTAAACTGTCAAATTTCATAAATCAAATGATTTTTACTTTCTTTTATATTACATGCGTCAGTTCATCCTCCATTTGTCCAATATTTTCATTTGACGCTGATGCTTGTCTTTCAATCTACGGATGTGGCTATTGCCTTGAACAATCAAAATGTTATCCGATCGAATCAACAGAAACAGAAATCCAAGCGTGCAAAGACCATGGGCAAATGATTTATACAGCAACAAAAGAACTTGGACGCTGTTTTAACACATTTTCAGATGATGCATGCTCAAAATGCGTTTCTACATCAGTATTTGGCAACTGCGGCTGGTGTGAATCTCTTGGTGTTTGCTTGGAAGGTACAGACACACATGCATTTTATGCAAATTGTAAACAAGAAGATTGGAAATTTAATAAATGGACTTGCAGTCGCTCTATCTGCGCTTCTGCTAAAGACATCGATCATTGTAGAAGTCCATGCAGATGGAATTCATTTCGCCAGCAGTGTTACATGCCCAGAAACGTTTCAATGGATGTAGATACAGAAGAAGAAGCCAAATTAGGTCGCAAAGTAATATATTTCCAGAGATTTGTTTACTTCCTTGTAGTTTTATTTGCTCTTTACGTTGCTGCAACAATTGCGTTAGCATATTGGAGATTTACTCGTCCTCTTTACGTAGAACTTGATAATCTTAATTCAGTTAATCTTGATGATTTACCTATTATGGAACAACGCTCATAAGTGTTTTTCTTTGTTACTGTAAATATTATTTTCTATATTTGTATTAATTTCAGCACAAAAACATAATTTAACACTGCTCTCAGAAATAGAATTTGACTATAATATATATATATCTCACCCAATAACAAACTTGAGTCAAATCAGATGTAATTGTACCCAAGTTTTTGAACTTTGTGTGAAGAATTGTAGACCATGATGTACTGGTTATAAATCAGTACACCAATGCCAGCAATTCTTCCTCTGATTGCTGGAAACTTTGTCCAAATGTTAATTTATTCAGAGTTTCCCGCATTCAGAGGAAGAATTGCTTTTTCTGTCAATCTTTAGTGTCCATTCTGCCACGCAACAAACATATATGGCAAAAATTTATAAAATATAACGATTATTTTTTATCAATGTCTGATATTGATGCAGTGTTAAAGAATTTTGGAGCACAGCCAGGCGTTATAGGATCAATGGTTCTAAAGCTTAATGGTCAAACTGTTAAAAGCACATTTTCAGATCAAGAAACATTAAAATACGCTGGATTAATTACAGAATTTGTCAGAAAAGCAAAATCTTCGCTCGAAAATACGCTTGTATCAAGCCCTTTGAATGTGATTCGCATAAGATCACATAAAAATGAAATTATAATTACTCCTGATAACGATTATTTGTTGGTTGTTGTACAGGATGCATCAGCATCTCCATAATAACGTAGAAACTATTAACTGATACTCCTTTGCCTTATTTTTTATAAAATTCTTAGGAAATAATAATAATGTTAAATTTGGCCTTCGACTTAATTAA
Source organism: Trichomonas vaginalis G3 (assembly GCF_026262505.1). Classification (NCBI taxonomy): domain Eukaryota; phylum Parabasalia; order Trichomonadida; family Trichomonadidae; genus Trichomonas; species Trichomonas vaginalis. The sequence continues at coordinate 23,131,646 of NC_067206.1, read as the reverse complement.
TTTTGTCATGGAAACCCAATGTACGATACATTTATATCATATTTATTTTGTAAATACTCTAAAATATCTAAATAGTATATGTTGAAGGGTTTTGTGACTTTTTTTGTAAACGTAAGAATTCATGCAATATCGAGCGATTTTGTATCATTTTTTTTAACATATGAAGTAAAAAATGTATGATTCTTACGGTTTTTATTCTTACGTTTTTGAATAAATCAAGATTTAAAAAATTTTCAAAATTGTAAGACATTTACACTCAGCCCATACATAATGAAATAAAAAATAAATTTTTTTTAAAAAATAAACTTTAAAAATTCATGTCTCAGAATCAACATAGAACTTTAAGAAACTAATGATTATTTGAATTTATGATATCAATTATCTGATTTATTCTTTCTTCAATCTCTTCTATTCTTTTTGTTAAATCATCTATTTTCATTAATGAGGTGATTCTTGATTGAGGAATAGATTTCAAACTAACCACTCCTTTTATTTTTGAAATTTTGAATCCATCAACTTTAAACATTTTATTCAATTTACACGTTGTCAATTCTTCAAATAATTTTTTATTATTAGCATAATAGTCATTAAATTCTTCAACAGATGAAAAAATTTTTATTTCAGTAATTGGTTTAACAACGTTTATTTTTTGTTGAACATCTTCACTTTCATTAATTTCCTCCTCCTCTGTTTCATTTATTTTTAAAATCGGTTTCATTTATCATTAAATAAAAATTAGAATATAAGTGATGAAATATATTTTTTAATTAATATTAAATCAGAAATGGCGGCAGGATTCTTTAAAAAATTATGGGATGGAATTAAGAAAGCTGCAGGTTGGGTTTATAAAAAGATTATTAAACCCGTTGCAAACTTTTTGGCACCAGTAGCGAAAACGGCAGGAACTATCATAGGTGGAGTATTAGGTACTAAAGCAGGTAATCCAGCGATGGGAGCACAAGCAGGTAACGCAATTGGTGGAATAGCTGAAGGAATACTTAATAAAATAGGGGGTAGATAGTGGAAAAATAAATTATTTTAAAATTATTTTTATCTTAGTATCGGTTGTAGTCTTTGATAAACTTTTTCTCCTTTATTTAATACTTCTCTTATTGGGGCAGCTTTTGGTGTTATTGATTCAGCAACGTCACTAATTGCTTCTTTATTCTTAAATATCCAATTTGCTCCCTTCTTCATTGTTTCCCAAACTTTATGCGCTCCTCTTTTTACTTTATCCCACAGTTTCTTAAATATACCTGCAGCCATAGTTGATTATTTCATTAAAATTAAAAATTCATTTTCATCTTTTAATTTTGATTTTTTATTTATTAATAAATGACGACTAACTATTTGGTGCCAAACACTAAACCGATTAATGGAAATGTGTTTCATTCATTTGAAAAGATAAATGAAATATTCACAAAGAATGACGGTAGAAGATATTATAGAGAACTTGAAAGTTCATGCTATGACTCTGATGCTCCATATTTTGATGATAAACAAACTCATTTAAGAATTACAAATCCGGCTCATGATGTGAACCAATTAGGTGACACATATATTAAACGCAAAGTTAAAGTAACTCTAGTTTCAAATAAAGCTTTCACATGCGATGCCGCTTTTAAATGCATGCGTTTATTCGTTGGTTACAAATCATCAAATCAAAGCTTTAAACAATTAGAAGTAGAAACCGAAAGAGGTGATGCCGGTTATCTTCAGATGGATTGCGCCCGTGAATCTTTCGCATTTGCAACATATAAACCAAAATCAGAAAGGAAAGTTAAAAAGTTTGTTCATTCGTTATATAATAATGTTCAAAAATATGATAACTCAGTATGTGGTAAATATATTGACCCTTCAGAAGTTTTCAAGAACGCAAATGAAGAAGTTGATATCACTTTTGATATGATTATTCCGGTAAATGATTTGTTAGCATTTCAGGCGTTTGATGATTATCCTAAATCATTTGGTGAAATCATTCTTAAATATTATGTTTTCAGGGATACTTTAGTATTTTGTCAGGTTGACCCGTTAAGAGTTGCTGATTTACAAAATTACGTTTATGAAAAGATAACTGATGAAAATTATGAAAAGATTATGAATCATGTTTATAAATATGATCGCAAATTCCAACAAATCGGACTTCCTGCCAAATTAATTACAAGCTTAGCCGCTACATCTGCTGACGCAACAGTTGATAACGTTATTATTTCATGCACAAAGATGGAAGTTTTAGAGGATAAATGTATTACACCAGGATACGGTTTAATTGAAGAATCAATTAAAGCAATACCACGTTTATTCAGTAAGGAAGATCCATTCATGATTCCAGCTCAACATATTGACGTTCGTTCACTAAATGGAGGTTGCATCACTCCTGAAGGTATTAGCTCAGATTTCTCATACGCTCTTCATAATGTTACAGATGTTGTGTTAGCATTTCCGAAGAATGCAATGCAAAGAACGGTTTTAGAAAATCCAATGCTTCGAGGTCTTCAGGTCACTATAGATTCCAGAAACTTCCCCGATCAAGCGATGACCACAGTGGGTGACATATTCTTTACACGTATGCTTCAAGCTTCTGATTTAGATGGAGTGAATGAATGCACAGAAGAATACGAGGACTCATTAACTAGACCACTGAATGCAGATGATGGCACACCATTAGCTAGAACATGGAAAGACCAAACCTCATTCTTATGCACTATTCCAGTTCAACGTGATGGAGCGGGTATATTCTTTGATGGATTAGAAACTTTCAACTCACAAGTTACAGTACAAGTGAAAGCTTATCCAATCATTCAGGGTGAAAATGACACTTACTGTTCAAAGGTGACAAATCCTCCTCAGGTTTGGTTTACTAGGACTACGTATTGGACATGGACACCGGACGAAGGTTTGAAATATCATTCAACAGGTACACCACCACAGTATAGAAGTTCATATGATGAAATATTGATGAATAGAAATGTTTAAAATTATAAATTTATTTTTGATTAAATGGATTTAAATTCATCCACCCCTTATGAAGAATTAGCGGGAGTATATAATACATACGTGATGATATGATTAATGAAGCATTGAGTGATAATAGAAATAATCTCTCAAAGGAAAAATTAATGAAAATTACATATTCTGAATGTTATTTAAATTCAATCACTGCAGCAATTGGTAAACAGAATAAAGGTAAAACATTAACGATATTAAAACAAATTATCATTATTGCTAACACTTCACCCTATTCACATGTGTTAATTTATATCAACCGTTCAGGTTCACCTTCAGATGATACATTTGAATCTTTAAAGCATTTAATCAAAATTCCAATTATTTATTTATCACAAGAAGAAGCAGAAGATTATTTAAAAAACTTTTTAATGTATAAAGAATTATATAATACAATCAAGAAGCAAGGATTAGAGGATAAAATTATTGATAAACAACGGGGTGAATTATTTGAAACACTTTCTATTTCAAATTTTGATAGAGAATTTTTGCATTCACTCATTTTTCTAGATGATGCAGTGAAATCAAAACTAATAACAAATGAGAAATCATATTTTAATCAGTTATTAACTCAATGTCGACACATTCAGTGTTCATTCTTTATGGCTGTTCAATACTTCAAAGCATTAAGCACAAACATTAAATCAAATCTATCAACACTTTTCATTTTCAGTGGGTTTAGTCGTCAACAGTTGAACGTTATGCTTTATCAAGTGAATTTACCAATGAGCATTAATGAACTTTACACACAATATCAGCAATTAGGTGAACATGGAAAAATAATAGTTGATTTAAATAAAGGAAGTGTTAAATTTGATTAACTTTTTATAATTAATTTTTATTTTTTATTTATAATTAAACATGACAGAAATAGCAAATCTTCTACAGGTTCCATTAAAACAAGGGACAAACAAAAAGGGTGCATATAATAGAACTATGAAAGTTCCAGACGGAATGAAAGAATTAGTCCACATTGTTGCCGGTCTTCAAAAGGATGTTAAACAAATGAGAAACGTTTTAACATTACCAGAAGCTCAAGCATATGCCAAACGTCATGGTCCAAATTGGGAAGCACATGAAGCAGACATTACAGGACCAAATGGAAAGCCTGATGGAATAAATGAAGTCTTTGTTACTGATGGTCAAGGAAATATTAAAGTCATAAATGGGTATAAATTAACAATGACGGATTATCCTAAACGTAAAGCATATAATGAACGTTATCCTATGAAATTTGATGTAAATGGAAAAGCTGTTAAACAACATATCGGAGACAGTAAAGATGGACCAATTCTTTCATACCGTCATAATCCATATTCTTATTTCAATGAAGAATTAAACGCTATTGAAGAAGGACCAAACGGATTACCTCAATATGTTAATCAGTTTGATGGTCAATATGCAAATTTGAGACCTGAAATTCCAGCTAAGAAATTCTTTAAAGTTGCTTTATTCGATCCAGTGTTCAATGAACAGAAAGAAGCAATGAAAGCAGAATTTAAACCAATTCAAGTGGCAAGAATTTCTTCATCTTCACTTTCAGAAGCGTTCAAGGAATTGATAAAGAAACCACTTTATTCTCAACAAGGTTATAACTTTGATTTAATTAAAGAAAGTGATAGACGTAAATTAGAAAAATCAGATGGTTTTAAGAATGCATGTAATGAAATGATTAAAGATATTGTAAATGATAAAATAAGACTGGAAGAAACTCAAATCATTATCAATAACATAATTGGTGCAGTTACAAAGAAAGTATAAGCAAACAAGGATGAACCTTGGGATATTACCGTAACAACTAAATAAAACTTTAAATATATTTTTCTTTTTTTTATTCAATTATAAATGAGAAGACGTTTCACAAGTCAAAAGAACACTAACGCAAAAGCAGAGATTACGGTTGGTTATAACGTAAATGATGATAAATCACGAATTATTCAAAATGTTAAAGTTAATGTTAGCCCCGAATTAACAAGGTCAGCAACACAGTCCAATTTATTAACTCGTGACTTACCGAAGAATGAGGAGAATGAAGAAAACCATGAGAATGGAGACCCAATCATTTTATCTGAACCCGGTAAAGAACCTGTTGAAATTCCCACTTATCCAACATACCCCCGCCTCTTTCATCAAACATCGAGAACCCAGGAATCTACGATTCCAGTCGCAATGCGCCATATAAAGTAGACATTAATTCTGAATTAATGAAAATTTACCGTGATATAATAATTAATAATTATGATTCAATAATAAATTTAATTGACCAATCTGGTTTAATTATTTTACCTTATGAATCATTAATTCACATTATCGCCATTCTTTGTGATGTTCAAGATTCAGACGTTAAGATTCAATTTTTCATAGATGATGAGGTTTCATGCTGCGGAACAGTTGCAAAAATAAATCCTATAAAGGATATTAGCACAATTAAGATATCAAAGAACGGAGCAACAACTGAACTACATTTAACTTATAATAACATATACAATAAAATAGTTGATGAATATAAAATATCACTTGAAAAATTCTTTGTTAAGACTATTTAATATTCAAGCATTAACATTATCGAATAATAATCCTTTGAATCATAATCAATAATAATTGACCTTTCACCAGTTTCTATCATTTGTTTTATTTCTTTTTGTTCCCCACTATCCGGATCGGTCATTGTAATTGTTTTTGTTATAGTATCAGCTTTATCTTTAACTTCAATCTTTTTTCCATCAGGATATTTAAACCAAAATTCCAAAAATTCGATATTGTCAATCTGTTCATATTTTAATCTATCAATTACATTTTTAATACCATCTGAAAATCTTATGAAATGGTCATTATATGGGTTTGATTGAACTAAATTTGAATGAAGTGAAATATAACCCGATGATGAATATGACATCGACTCATATTTTCTGAAAACACTAAAATTTATAACATGAATGAATTTCTTATTCGTTGAATTTATGAATTCTTGAGGTAATCTTATTCTAGTTTTATTTATCACTGGAAAATAACGCTTTACCATATTTTTAATCGTAATAAAAATGTCAATTATCAATATTATTTCGAATAATAGCTGTGAATTAAATTTAACAGTTAGCGGAATTTATAATGTTACTCTCGTTTCTGTGAGTGGTAAATTTAATTCCATTCTTTTAGACCCTTCAGATTATATATCATTTATTAAAGATGACCATGAAAAAACGTATGATATGTATATAAATAATGTGATAACGAAATGGGATATTAACACGATTTTAAGTTATTTAAATGAATCATTTATCGTATGGTATGAAGAAAATTTTAAATCAAAACCTGATAAACTTTTTGAACTTGATGAAATAAATAACCTTATTAAATTTCCGCTGAAAATTAAATTTTGTACTCCTCATCTTCGTTCATTGTTGGGGATATTAAATTTTGAAAAAGATGTTGGGGATGTTTTGTATTCTGACACTGGTTCCAATTTCATTTTAATCAAATGTGATAAAGTTAATACCCCAATGAGATTTTCACATCAAACATTAGACCCTAACTCTTACCCATCAATACAAAACATTTTATCCATCAACTTAAACACATTTTCTTTATCATATCCGTTTCAATTATCCGGGAATTCATTTATTCTTCATTCAAAAGATTTATCAAATATTAAATTTAGAATAACTGACCTATTTGATTGTGATTTAGAATTCATGAATGAAATATTATGGCAATTTCAAATAGAAAAAATAGCTGATGAGATAACAGATTAAATATTTATTTTTAAATCATAATAAATGATTAAACAACAGCAACCACAACAACTTAAGGCACAAAGCACCCAGGTCCCTCAGACCATTACATACGCCATATATGCATATAATTCAAAGACGGCAGAACAAACGCAAAGGTTGAAATATGGAGATTTGGAGATAGTATTGAAAAATGAACATTTCGAATTCGTTTGCAAAGGTGGTGCAGTGATATCAAATATAAAAGAAATTTTATTTATGAATTCAAAAATTAAAGGAATAACGGATGATATAACATCAATTCCACCAGAAGAACAGAGATATTACGCATTAAATGCATTTCCTAAAGTTTTGAAGATTGGAAGATTTAATTTAAATGAGGAATTCATAGAAGGTTTCCTAAATGACATAATGAAGAAAGCAGATAAGGAATATGTGGTTAGTGAATTAAATAAGAAGGCAAATTTGGTTTACGTTGATGAAAAAGATAAAGAAATTAAAGAAATGGTTGAATGGTATCATGAATGGACATTGGAGACTTTTAAAGTTAAAGCTGATACAGAATGGGTTTCAGGATGTTTAGACCTTAAAGCAGATAAAACTTATGTTGATGAAAATTATGCAAAGAAGTCGGAAGTAAATGATGTGATTACAAGCATGAAAAATGAAATACTTCAAACATTATATCCTGTTGGTTCTATTTATACATCAATGAACTCAACAAATCCATCAACAGTTTTAGGTTTTGGTACGTGGAAGCAGATTGTAGATAAATTCTTATACTGTGCTAGATATTCAAAGCAAACAGGAGGTTCGAAGAAAATTAAAGAAGCAAACCTTCCACCGCACACTCATACAGGAACTACAAACTTTTCTGGCGACCATATACACTCATTAAGAGACCACCCATTATACAACTCAGAATATGAAGTTGGCTATGACGTTTTATCTCCAGATTATAACCATTCAGCAAAAAAGACTTTTCGACCAACTGAACCAGGAGGAAATCATGTCCATACTTTCACAACAAATCCAACAGGTTCGGGTAAAGATTATATGCCACCATTTGTGACTGTATTCGCATGGTACCGCATTCATTGAATGAACTAAATATATTTATGTCTGTAATTAATTAGGTAATGAACTGCAGAAATAAATGTTTACGTTAATGTTTACGAAAATTAATGATTACGTTAATGGTAGAGATGCGATTTTCGGAATTTTTTTAGCCCTGGGATGTCATAACCGCTGCGGTTTTGTAAAATTTGGGATAAATTTTGACAATCCATTTTTTGTGGGATGTACGTTTATATCAATTTGCTGAACACATTACGCAGCCCTGGTCACTCAAAGGCCAGGGCATACAATTACAAAATAGTAGAGTGAGGCTCTTCTAATTTCTTCCAATCACAAGGGAAGATCTTAGAAGAGCCTTACTCTACTCGAACACATTACGCAGCCCTGGTCACTCAAAGGCCAGGGCATACAATTACAAAATAGTAGAGTGAGGCTCTTCTAATTTCTTCCAATCACAAGGGAAGATCTTAGAAGAGCCTTACTCTACTCGAAACACATTACGCAGCCCTGGTCACTCAAAGGTCAGGGCATACAATTACAAAATAGTAGAGTGAGGCTCTTCTAATTTCTTCCAATCACAAGGGAAGATCTTAGAAGAGCCTTACTCTACTCGAACACATTACGCAGCTCCTGTTCAACAATGAGCAGGTCTTTACCACTTTGAGAGGCTTTCGCTCGAGTTCTGATGCAGATCCCAACGCGCGAGAGTCTCTCAAGCAAGCTTCTAATTTGTAGCTAGAGTTTCACTCTTATGAACTGGCAGCCAATTTGAGGAGTAGGGGTAATTTTAGCTAAAAGTGACACACCCGTGAAGGGTGTATTACCGATCGGTAATTTCGACAGTTTAGAATTTAAAATTTTTATGGAACTGTTGCGAGTTTCATAAAGAATTTAAGGAATATAAGCAAAGATTTGAATCAAAATCTTAGACCTAAGCCGCTCGATTCGCTCGCGGCTTTCTTTATTATTTTAAATTTGCATATTTCCATCAAAAGTTCATAAGGTAAAAAATTTCGTTTATTTTTTACTAAGAAAAAAAGTTTTTGATAATAAATTTATTTTATTTCGAAAAAAGTTGCAATAATCGTAAAAGGGTATTGATAGGCTTGCTAAAGTAACTAATTTTAGCTGTCAAATACTTTTGTATTTTGAAGTAAATTAAGTAAATTTGTTTTTACTTTTATTTCGAAAAAGTAACAATAATCGTAAAAGGGTATTGATAGGCTTGCTAAAGTAACTAATTTTAGCTGTCAAATACTTTTGTATTTTGAAGTAAATTAGTATAAATTTGATATTATTTAACTCCCTTTGAAAACCTCAATTTTCCATACAGAGGGAACGGGAATAGCATCCAATATTCCCTGAGAATGGTTGCGCATTCTCAGTTCCCTCTATATTTCGAACGAAGCTCTCATCAGTCTTTTTTTTAATACTAAACGTTTTTTTCCCTGTCACTTTTAGCTAAAATTTGGGTTTGCCGCCAATTTGAGAGACTTTCGCTCGAGATCTAATGAAAAATCAGAACTCGGCCAAAAATCGCCCAAACAGGCTTGTAATTCGTAGCTCTAGTATTGATCGTATGGATGTGTAGCCAATCTGAGAGACTTTCGCTCGATGTCTGATGCAATATCAGACATCGAGCGAAAGTCACTCAAAACAGCTTAGACATGTCTATTTTGACGGCATTAAATGATTTCATAGGAAATGTCTCAGTTGTTAATTAAGTTCACGTGAGCTTTTATGAATGAAAATAAGTAAAAAAAGAATTTTCTCAAAAAAAATTGTGTACGCATTGAAATTTTTATCTATAAATTTAGATATGTCGTCAATAATATAATATAATTTTAAATTCGTGGAGTACACTTGGGATAATTGAATATGGGCTACTCCATCCCAACCTCTCAAACTTCCTCTGAATTTGGACAAGGTATCCCAATCCCAAAGACCTATCTGAATAAAATGAAATAAGTATATTATATATATTATTTATTTGCTAATAATGAGCATAAATCGCTAAAATTATGAAGAAATTAAAAATTAAAAATTAAAATTAGAAAAAATTGTTGATTTAATGAGAGAATATTGTATAAAAATAGAATTATTAGCTAAAATACGTATTAATTTTATGATATTTCAATCACATTAACGAAAATCGCCCATTTTTAATTCAAATGGGCGGGAAAAAAATAAAATTCCAAAAAAATTGAATTGGGGAAACGATAGGGGATGGGATATGAGAAGCCCCATATGTTTGGGAATTTTTCGCATCACTAGTTAATGGTTTCAGGTCATTCAATAATTAATTATTTTTGAAGAACTGAAGGTGTCACCATGTCACCATGTGTCACCAGGTTATTTAACTTCTCTGAAAAAATGAGACAACATGACATTTAGACAACAACATAAGAGGATTAATGAGGAAGGCAGTTATGAATTATTTTTGAAGAACTGAAGGTGTCACCATGTCACCATGTGTCACCAGGTTATTTAACTTCTCTGAAAAAATGAGACAACATGACATTTAGACAACAACATAGGAGGATTAATGAGGAAGGCAGTTATGAATTATTTTTGAAGAACTGAAGGTGTCACCATGTCACCATGTGTCACCAGGTTATTTAACTTCTCTGAAAAAATGAGACAACATGACATTTAGACAACAACATAAGAGGATTAATGAGGAAGGCAGTTATGAATTATTTTTGAAGAACTGAAGGTGTCACCATGTCACCATGTGTCACCAGGTTATTTAACTTCTCTGAAAAAATGAGACAACATGACATTTAGACAACAACATAAGAGGATTAATGAGGAAGGCAGTTATGAATTATTTTTGAAGAACTGAAGGTGTCACCATGTCACCATGTGTCACCAGGTTATTTAACTTCTCTGAAAAAATGAGACAACATGACATTTAGACAACAACATAAGAGGATTAATGCAAAAATAAATTCAAATCATACTTTATAAAGCATCATTTACAGGTATTTCATCGTCAGTAAATGAATCATCATTATCGTTTGGTTCAACCTGTTTATATAATCCTTTCATTTCTTCTTTCAAAACATAACACCATGTTTGTTTACCGTCTATTCTTATCTGTTTCCTATCACATTTATCCTTAATACTCATTTGGAAATTCTTGTCTTTCATGTCTGATGGTTTGCAGAATAGAGCATTTTTACATATCATACCTGCACACAATTCATCATAATGTGTATTTATCCATACATCTAAAGGATTTGTGGATAATTCAATTAAATCTTGTTTGGCTTCAGTCATCGGTATGATTCGTACATTAAATGATGAAAGGTCGTAATTGATAAAATATGTTAAAAGGTTATCATAAAATTCCTTAGTGCATGAATCCATTAAATTCTTGAAGTAATCAAATTGACCCTTAAATTTACCATTAACTCTTAAAACTACGTATCTTCTGTCTCCAACTTCAATTTTGACAGGGTAAACGTTATTAGTTACGAAAATGAAGTTTGCAACGTTCTGAGCAGTTCTTCTGGGTTGATTCTTTTCATTAGTTCTAATCTCATTATCCGTAATAATTGATTTCAAAGCGTTGAAGTTTGCGAGTCTGTCTTCACCTACATTCTTGAGTTCATTAAGTACAAGAAACATTTTATTTTCAACAACTGAATTGAAATTACCCGTTAGCTCACTTATTTCAGTAATGTTTTTACATGAATAACCAGCGAGAAGTTCAGAAATAATGTCTGTAAATCTGTTTTTACCTGTTCCCTGAAGTCCTTTCAAAATAATTGCTGTTTCATTCTTGATTCCAGGATGTTGAATCATTGATGCAATCCAGCCGAGAAGGTATTTATACACTTCATCGTTATTATCACAAATGGCTTCTTTAATGAAATTCATAAACATCTCAATTTTTGAGTAATCAGGCTTTTCAAGAATGTTGTATTTATAACCTTGAAACGTTGAGAAAACATCGGGGGAATCAGATTTAAAGCAAACACCCTTAACGGTTAATGAGGATAATTGATTTAGTAGTACGTCCCATGCTGTTATTGTTTTACCTTCTTCTTTAAATAATTTAATCATTTTGAGTGACTCTTTCATGTTTGATTGAAGAACAAATGATATTTGATTCATTTTATCATGAATATTATAGTCCTTTTGAATGAAGTATTTGTTTCCATAATCTACAAAACGGATTACACGTGATAAATCCTCAATTACTTCAGAACTGTTTTTATACCGATGATTTTCAGCCCTGCGTCTAATATCTGTTATCAAAAACGAGTCATCAAGTTTGATATCAAATGTTATTTTTGGCTTACGTAATAAAGGTAAAACATATTCATCATAATATTCCTTTTGATAAAGTTTTAGAATCTTCACTAAAACAAATGGAGAAGTCATTAAATGTGCATATCTACTACGTGCTTTTTCAAAATTACTTTTTGCATTTTCAGTTAAATTGCAGAAGTTATAAACGTTATCATATGCTTCATTAATTAAATGATTAGGTAACGAATTAATTGCTTGAAACAGTGTGAATAATGTAACTTCTTTTTCTAAATTCATGTTTCCACCGTCATTATGTACTTCAAAATCACAGATGCCATCAACTATGCTCTGGGCAAGTTTATCGTCAATGTTTACATCTTTGTTTTCATTCATGATAGTCTTTATTTCTTCGTTCTTCTGTTCAACTCTTACCTTAATATTCAAATCATTTAATATATCATTCACTGTTCTGGTTAATGTTGAATCATAACTTCCATGAATGAATGAGTATGTATTGATTGGTTCTGATGCATTCTTGCGAACTCTTGAATCGGCCATAACCACTAATGAACGCTTTGAATCATCCATTGAAGTCATGATATCGATATCATAATCATTGCAGGAATAACATTTAATCATTCTGTTCGAGGTTGAATAGAAGAAATTAGTGTTGCAATAAATGTGAAGACCTCCTGAAGCAGTTTTAACGATAACATCTTTATCCGAAAGTTTTGATAAAATATCTTTTCTAACTGTTTCTTTAAGTTCATCATTGTATGATTTATTGATATCAACATCTATAATCGTTAAATTTGAAATTTTATTTACTAATAAAGCCATACCAGTTTTCCTTCCTCTTCCTCCATCATGTTTGAGGTAGTTATGTAAATCAATCTTGTTTTCACCAATTCTTTCGTTGAGGGTTTTAGTTTCTGCCACAACTAATTCCTCAGCTAATGAATCAATAACTTGTTCATCAGAAATGATAAAGTTGCTGTTGTTGTTTGTTGCTGTCATTTATATAGGAATAAAAAAATAAAAATAATTTTAAAACTAACTTTATTTTTGAAGAACTGAAGGTGTCACCATGTCACCATGTGTCACCAGGTTATTTAACTTCTCTGAAAAAATGAGACAACATGACATTTAGACAACAACATAGGAGAAAATTTGATGCAGTCCAAAAATAAAGTTAGTTTTAAAATTATTTTTATTTTTTTATTCCTATATAAATGACAGCAACAAACAACAACAGCAACTTTATCATTTCTGATGAACAAGTTATTGATTCATTAGCTGAGGAATTAGTTGTGGCAGAAACTAAAACCCTCAACGAAAGAATTGGTGAAAACAAGATTGATTTACATAACTACCTCAAACATGATGGAGGAAGAGGAAGGAAAACTGGTATGGCTTTATTAGTAAATAAAATTTCAAATTTAACGATTATAGATGTTGATATCAATAAATCATACAATGATGAACTTAAAGAAACAGTTAGAAAAGATATTTTATCAAAACTTTCGGATAAAGATGTTATCGTTAAAACTGCTTCAGGAGGTCTTCACATTTATTGCAACACTAATTTCTTCTATTCAACCTCGAACAGAATGATTAAATGTTATTCCTGCAATGATTATGATATCGATATCATGACTTCAATGGATGATTCAAAGCGTTCATTAGTGGTTATGGCCGATTCAAGAGTTCGCAAGAATGCATCAGAACCAATCAATACATACTCATTCATTCATGGAAGTTATGATTCAACATTAACCAGAACAGTGAATGATATATTAAATGATTTGAATATTAAGGTAAGAGTTGAACAGAAGAACGAAGAAATAAAGACTATCATGAATGAAAACAAAGATGTAAACATTGACGATAAACTTGCCCAGAGCATAGTTGATGGCATCTGTGATTTTGAAGTACATAATGACGGTGGAAACATGAATTTAGAAAAAGAAGTTACATTATTCACACTGTTTCAAGCAATTAATTCGTTACCTAATCATTTAATTAATGAAGCATATGATAACGTTTATAACTTCTGCAATTTAACTGAAAATGCAAAAAGTAATTTTGAAAAAGCACGTAGTAGATATGCACATTTAATGACTTCTCCATTTGTTTTAGTGAAGATTCTAAAACTTTATCAAAAGGAATATTATGATGAATATGTTTTACCTTTATTACGTAAGCCAAAAATAACATTTGATATCAAACTTGATGACTCGTTTTTGATAACAGATATTAGACGCAGGGCTGAAAATCATCGGTATAAAAACAGTTCTGAAGTAATTGAGGATTTATCACGTGTAATCCGTTTTGTAGATTATGGAAACAAATATTCATTCAAAAGGACTATAATATTCATGATAAAATGAATCAAATATCATTTGTTCTTCAATCAAACATGAAAGAGTCACTCAAAATGATTAAATTATTTAAAGAAGAAGGTAAAACAATAACAGCATGGGACGTACTACTAAATCAATTATCCTCATTAACCGTTAAGGGTGTTTGCTTTAAATCTGATTCCCCCGATGTTTTCTCAACGTTTCAAGGTTATAAATACAACATTCTTGAAAAGCCTGATTACTCAAAAATTGAGATGTTTATGAATTTCATTAAAGAAGCCATTTGTGATAATAACGATGAAGTGTATAAATACCTTCTCGGCTGGATTGCATCAATGATTCAACATCCTGGAATCAAGAATGAAACAGCAATTATTTTGAAAGGACTTCAGGGAACAGGTAAAAACAGATTTACAGACATTATTTCTGAACTTCTCGCTGGTTATTCATGTAAAAACATTACTGAAATAAGTGAGCTAACGGGTAATTTCAATTCAGTTGTTGAAAATAAAATGTTTCTTGTACTTAATGAACTCAAGAATGTAGGTGAAGACAGACTCGCAAACTTCAACGCTTTGAAATCAATTATTACGGATAATGAGATTAGAATTAATGAAAAGAATCAACCCAGAAGAACTGCTCAGAACGTTGCAAACTTCATTTTCGTAACTAATAACGTTTACCCTGTCAAAATTGAAGTTGGAGACAGAAGATACGTAGTTTTAAGAGTTAATGGTAAATTTAAGGGTCAATTTGATTACTTCAAGAATTTAATGGATTCATGCACTAAGGAATTTTATGATAACCTTTTAACATATTTTATCAATTACGACCTTTCATCATTTAATGTACGAATCATACCGATGACTGAAGCCAAACAAGATTTAATTGAATTATCCACAAATCCTTTAGATGTATGGATAAATACACATTATGATGAATTGTGTGCAGGTATGATATGTAAAAATGCTCTATTCTGCAAACCATCAGACATGAAAGACAAGAATTTCCAAATGAGTATTAAGGATAAATGTGATAGGAAACAGATAAGAATAGACGGTAAACAAACATGGTGTTATGTTTTGAAAGAAGAAATGAAAGGATTATATAAACAGGTTGAACCAAACGATAATGATGATTCATTTACTGACGATGAAATACCTGTAAATGATGCTTTATAAAGTATGATTTGAATTTATTTTTGCATTAATCCTCTTATGTTGTTGTCTAAATGTCATGTTGTCTCATTTTTTCAGAGAAGTTAAATAACCTGGTGACACATGGTGACATGGTGACACCTTCAGTTCTTCAAAAATAATTCATAACTGCCTTCCTCATTAATCCTCCTATGTTGTTGTCTAAATGTCATGTTGTCTCATTTTTTCAGAGAAGTTAAATAACCTGGTGACACATGGTGACATGGTGACACCTTCAGTTCTTCAAAAATAATTAATTATTGAATGACCTGAAACCATTAACGTAATCATTAATTTTCGTAAACATTAACGTAAACATTTATTTCTGCAGTTCATTACCTAATTAATTACAGACATAAATATATTTAGTTCATTCAATGAATGCGGTACCATGCGAATACAGTCACAAATGGTGGCATATAATCTTTACCCGAACCTGTTGGATTTGTTGTGAAAGTATGGACATGATTTCCTCCTGGTTCAGTTGGTCGAAAAGTCTTTTTTGCTGAATGGTTATAATCTGGAGATAAAACGTCATAGCCAACTTCATATTCTGAGTTGTATAATGGGTGGTCTCTTAATGAGTGTATATGGTCGCCAGAAAAGTTTGTAGTTCCTGTATGAGTGTGCGGTGGAAGGTTTGCTTCTTTAATTTTCTTCGAACCTCCTGTTTGCTTTGAATATCTAGCACAGTATAAGAATTTATCTACAATCTGCTTCCACGTACCAAAACCTAAAACTGTTGATGGATTTGTTGAGTTCATTGATGTATAAATAGAACCAACAGGATATAATGTTTGAAGTATTTTCATTTTTTCATGCTTGTAATCACATCATTTACTTCCGACTTCTTTGCATAATTTTCATCAACATAAGTTTTATCTGCTTTAAGGTCTAAACATCCTGAAACCCATTCTGTATCAGCTTTAACTTTAAAAGTCTCCAATGTCCATTCATGATACCATTCAACCATTTCTTTAATTTTTTATCTTTTTCATCAACGTAAACCAAATTTGCCTTCTTATTTAATTCACTAACCACATATTCCTTATCTGCTTTCTTCATTATGTCATTTAGGAAACCTTCTATTCCTCATTTAAATTAAATCTTCCAATATTTCAAAACTTTAGGAAATGCATTTAATGCGTAATATCTCTGTTCTTCTGGTGGAATTGATGTTATATCATCCGTTATTCCTTTAATTTTTGAATTCATAAATAAAATTCTTTTATATTTGATATCACTGCACCACCTTTGCAAACGAATTCGAAATGTTCATTTTTCAATACTATCTCCAAATCTCCATATTTCAACCTTTGCGTTTGTTCTGCCGTCTTTGAATTATATGCATATATGGCGTATGTAATGGTCTGAGGGACCTGGGTGCTTTGTGCCTTAAGTTGTTGTGGTTGCTGTTGTTTAATCATTTATTATGATTTAAAAAAAAATATTTAATCTGTTATCTCATCAGCTATTTTTTCTATTTGAAATTGCCATAATATTTCATTCATGAATTCTAAATCACAATCAAATAGGTCAGTTATTCTAAATTTAATATTTGATAAATCTTTTGAATGAAGAATAAATGAATTCCCGGATAATTGAAACGGATATGATAAAGAAAATGTGTTTAAGTTGATGGATAAAATGTTTTGTATTGATGGGTAAGAGTTAGGGTCTAATGTTTGATGTGAAAATCTCATTGGGGTATTAACTTTATCACATTTGATTAAAATGAAATTTGGAACCAGTGTCAGAATACAAACACATCCCCAACATCTTTTTCAAAATTTAATATCCCCAACAATGAACGAAGATGAGGAGTACAAAATTTAATTTTCAGCGGAAATTTAATAAGGTTATTTATTTCATCAAGTTCAAAAAAGTTTATCAGGTTTTGATTTAAAATTTTCTTCATACCATACGATAAATGATTCATTTAAATAACTTAAAATCGTGTTAATATCCATTTCGTTATCACATTATTTATATACATATCATACGTTTTTTCATGGTCATCTTTAATAAATGATATATAATCTGAAGGGTCTAAAAGAATGGAATTAAATTTACCACTCACAGAAACGAGAGTAACATTATAAATTCCGCTAACTGTTAAATTTAATTCACAGCTATTATTCGAAATAATATTGATAATTGACATTTTTATTACGATTAAAATATGGTAAAGCGTTATTTTCCAGTGATAAATAAAACTAGAATAAGATTACCTCAAGAATTCATAAATTCAACGAATAAGAAATTCATTCATGTTATAAATTTTAGTGTTTTCAGAAAATATGAGTCGATGTCATATTCATCATCGGGTTATATTTCACTTCATTCAAATTTAGTTCAATCAAAACCCATATAATGACCATTTCATAAGATTTTCAGATGGTATTAAAAATGTAATTGATAGATTAAAAATGAACAGATTGACAATATCGAATTTTTGGAATTTTGGTTTAAATATCCTGATGGAAAAAAGATTGAAGTTAAAGATAAAGCTGATACTATAACAAAAACAATTACAATGACCGATCCGGATAGTGGGGAACAAAAGAAATAAAACAAATGATAGAAACTGGTGAAAGGTCAATTATTATTGATTATGATTCAAAGGATTATTATTCGATAATGTTAATGCTTGAATATTAAATAGTCTTAACAAAGAATTTTTCAAGTGATATTTTTATATTCATCAACTATTTTATTGTATATGTTATTATAAGTTAAATGTAGTTCAGTTGTTGCTCCGTTCTTTGATATCTTAATGTGCTAATATCCTTTATAGGATTTATTTTTGCAACTGTTCCGCAGCATGAAACCTCATCATCTATGAAAATTGAATCTTAACGTCTGAATCTTGAACATCACAAAAGAATGGCGATAATGTGAATTAATGATTCATAAGGTAAAATAATTAAACCAGATTGGTCAATTAAATTTATTATTGAATCATAATTATTAATTATTATATCACGGTAAATTTTCATTAATTCAGAATTAATGTCTACTTTATATGGCGCATTGCGACTGGAATCGTAGATTCCTGGTTCTCGATGTTTGATGAAAGAGGCGGGGGTATGTTGGATAAGTGGGAATTTCAACAGGTTCTTTACCGGGTTCAGATAAAAATGATTGGGTCTCCATTCTCATGGTTTTCTTCATTCTCCTCATTCTTCGGTAAGTCACGAGTTAATAAATTGGACTGTGTTGCTGACCTTGTTAATTCGGGGCTAACATTAACTTTAACATTTTGAATAATTCGTGATTTATCATCATTTACGTTATAACCAACCGTAATCTCTGCTTTGCGTTAGTGTTCTTTTGACTTGTGAAACGTCTTCTCATTATAATTGAAAAAAAAAAGAAAAATATATTTAAAGTTTTATTTAGTTGTTACGGTAATATCCCAAGGTTCATCCTTGTTTGCTTATACTTTCTTTGTAACTGCACCAATTATGTTATTGATAATGATTTGAGTTTCTTCCAGTCTTATTTTATCATTTACAATATCTTTAATCATTTCATTACATGCATTCTTAAAACCATCTGATTTTTCTAATTTACGTCTATCACTTTCTTTAATTAAATCAAAGTTATAACCTTGTTGAGAATAAAGTGGTTTCTTTATCAATTCCTTGAACGCTTCTGAAAGTGAAGATGAAGAAATTCTTTCCCTTTAATTGGTTTAAATTCTGCTTTCATTGCTTCTTTCTGTTCATTGAACACTGGATCGAATAAAGCAACTTTAAAGAATTTCTTAGCTGGAATTTCAGGTCTCAAATTTGCATATTGACCATCAAACTGATTAACATATTGAGGTAATCCGTTTGGTCCTTCTTCAATAGCGTTTAATTCTTCATTGAAATAAGAATATGGATTATGACGGTATGAAAGAGTTGGTCCATCTTTACTGTCTCCGATATGTTGTTTAACAGCTTTTCCATTTACATCAAATTTCATAGGATAACGTTCATTATATGCTTTACGTTTAGGATAATCCGTCATTGTTAATTTATACCCATTTATGACTTTAATATTTCCTTGACCATCAGTAACAAAGACTTCATTTATTCCATCAGGCTTTCCATTTGGTCCTGTAATGTCTGCTTCATGTGCTTCCCAATTTGGACCATGACGTTTGGCATATGCTTGAGCTTCTGGTAATGTTAAAACGTTTCTCATTTGTTTAACATCCTTTTGAAGACCGGCAACAATGTGGACTAATTCTTTCATTCCGTCTGGAACTTTCATAGTTCTATTATATGCACCCTTTTTGTTTGTCCCTTGTTTTAATGGAACCTGTAGAAGATTTGCTATTTCTGTCATGTTTAATTATAAATAAAAAATAAAAATTAATTATAAAAAGTTAATCAAATTTAACACTTCCTTTATTTAAATCAACTATTATTTTTCCATATTCTCCTAATTGCTGATATTGTGTGTAAAGTTCATTAATGCTCATTGGTAAATTCACTTGATAAAGCATAACGTTCAACTGTTGACGACTAAACCCACTGAAAATGAAAAGGGTGGACAGGTTTGATTTAATGTTTGTGCTTAATGCTTTGAAGTATTGAACAGCCATAAAGAATGAACACTGAATGTGTCGACATTGAGTTAATAACTGATTAAAATATGATTTCTCATTAGTTATTAGTTTTGATTTCACTGCATCATCTAGAAAAATGAGTGAATGCAAAAATTCTCTATCAAAATTTGAAATAGAAAGTGTTTCAAATAATTCATCCCGTTGTTTATCAATAATTTTATCCTCTAATCCTTGCTTCTTGATTGTATTATATAATTCTTTATACATTAAAAAGTTTTTTAAATAATCTTCTGCTTCTTCTTGTGATAAATAAATAATTGGAATTTTGATTAAATGCTTTAAAGATTCAAATGTATCATCTGAAGGTGAACCTGAACGGTTGATATAAATTAACACATGTGAATAGGGGGAAGTGTTAGCAATAATGATAATTTGTTTTAATATCGTTAATGTTTTACCTTTATTCTGTTTACCAATTGCTGCAGTGATTGAATTTAAGTAACATTCAGAATATGTAATTTTCATTAATTTTTCCTTTGAGAGATTATTTCTATTATCACTCAATGCTTCATTAATCATATCATCCACGTATGTATTATATACTCCCGCTAATTCTTCATAAGGGGTGGATGAATTTAAATCCATTTAATCAAAAATAAATTTATAATTTTAAACATTTCTATTCATCAATATTTCATCATATGAACTTCTATACTGTGGTGGTGTACCTGTTGGATGATATTTCAAACCTTCGTCCGGTGTCCATGTCCAATACGTAGTCCTAGTAAACCAAACCTGAGGAGGATTTGTCACCTTTGAACAGTAAGTGTCATTTACACCCTGAATGATTGGATAAGCTTTCACTTGTACTGTAACTTGTGAGTTGAAAGTTTCTAATCCATCAAAGAATATACCCGCTCCATCACGTTGAACTGGAATAGTGCATAAGAATGAAGTTTGGTCTTTCCATGTTCTAGCTAATGGCGTACCATCATCATCATTCAGTGGTCTAGTTAATGAGTCCTCGTATTCTTCTGTGCATTCATTCACTCCGTCTAAATCAGAAGCTTGAAGCATACGTGTAAAGAATATGTCACCCACTGTGGTCATCGCTTGATCGGGGAAGTTTCTGGAATCTATAGTGACCTGAAGACCTCGAAGCATTGGATTTTCTAAAACCGTTCTTTGCATTGCATTCTTCGGAAATGCTAACACAACATCTGTAACGTTATGAAGAGCGTATGAGAAATCTGAGCTGATACCTTCAGGAGTGATGCAACCTCCATTTAGTGAACGAACGTCAATATGTTGAGCTGGAATCATGAATGGATCTTCCTTACTGAATAAACGTGGTATTGCTTTAATTGATTCTTCAATTAAACCGTATCCTGGTGTAATACATTTATCCTCTAAAACTTCCATCTTTGTGCATGAAATAATAACGTTATCAACTGTTGCGTCAGCAGATGTAGCGGCTAAGCTTGTAATTAATTTGGCAGGAAGTCCGATTTGTTGGAATTTGCGATCATATTTATAAACATGATTCATAATCTTTTCATAATTTTCATCAGTTATCTTTTCATAAACGTAATTTTGTAAATCAGCAACTCTTAACGGGTCAACCTGACAAAATACTAAAGTATCCCTGAAAACATAATATTTAAGAATGATTTCACCAAATGATTTAGGATAATCATCAAACGCCTGAAATGCTAACAAATCATTTACCGGAATAATCATATCAAAAGTGATATCAACTTCTTCATTTGCGTTCTTGAAAACTTCTGAAGGGTCAATATATTTACCACATACTGAGTTATCATATTTTTGAACATTATTATATAACGAATGAACAAACTTTTTAACTTTCCTTTCTGATTTTGGTTTATATGTTGCAAATGCGAAAGATTCACGGGCGCAATCCATCTGAAGATAACCGGCATCACCTCTTTCGGTTTCTACTTCTAATTGTTTAAAGCTTTGATTTGATGATTTGTAACCAACGAATAAACGCATGCATTTAAAAGCGGCATCGCATGTGAAAGCTTTATTTGAAACTAGAGTTACTTTAACTTTGCGTTTAATATATGTGTCACCTAATTGGTTCACATCATGAGCCGGATTTGTAATTCTTAAATGAGTTTGTTTATCATCAAAATATGGAGCATCAGAGTCAT
Organism: Trichomonas vaginalis G3; assembly: GCF_026262505.1. Taxonomy (NCBI): domain Eukaryota; phylum Parabasalia; order Trichomonadida; family Trichomonadidae; genus Trichomonas; species Trichomonas vaginalis. The sequence goes on along the minus strand of NC_067206.1, from coordinate 23,109,275 downwards.
AGCATGAACTTTCAAGTTCTCTATAATATCTTCTACCGTCATTCTTTGTGAATATTTCATTTATCTTTTCAAATGAATGAAACACATTTCCATTAATCGGTTTAGTGTTTGGCACCAAATAGTTAGTCGTCATTTATTAATAAATAAAAAATCAAAATTAAAAGATGAAAATGAATTTTTAATTTTAATGAAATAATCAACTATGGCTGCAGGTATATTTAAGAAACTGTGGGATAAAGTAAAAAGAGGAGCGCATAAAGTTTGGGAAACAATGAAGAAGGGAGCAAATTGGATATTTAAGAATAAAGAAGCAATTAGTGACGTTGCTGAATCAATAACACCAAAAGCTGCCCCAATAAGAGAAGTATTAAATAAAGGAGAAAAAGTTTATCAAAGACTACAACCGATACTAAGATAAAAATAATTTTAAAATAATTTATTTTTCCACTATCTACCCCTATTTTATTAAGTATTCCTTCAGCTATTCCACCAATTGCGTTACCTGCTTGTGCTCCCATCGCTGGATTACCTGCTTTAGTACCTAATACTCACCTATGATAGTTCCTGCCGTTTTCGCTACTGGTGCCAAAAAGTTTGCAACGGGTTTAATAATCTTTTTATAAACCCAACCTGCAGCTTTCTTAATTCCATCCCATAATTTTTTAAAGAATCCTGCCGCCATTTCTGATTTAATATTAATTAAAAAATATATTTCATCACTTATATTCTAATTTTTATTTAATGATAAATGAAACCGATTTTAAAAATAAATGAAACAGAGGAGGAAGAAATAAATGAAAGTGAAAATGTTCAACAAAAAATAAACGTTGTTAAACCAATTACTGAAATAAAAATTTTTCATCTGTTGAAGAATTTAATGACTATTATGCTAATAATAAAAAATTATTTGAAGAATTGACAACGTGTAAATTGAATAAAATGTTTAAAGTTGATGGATTCAAAATTTCAAAAATAAAAGGAGTGGTTAGTTTGAAATCTATTCCTCAATCAAGAATCACCTCATTAATGAAAATAGATGATTTAACAAAAAGAATAGAAGAGATTGAAGAAAGAATAAATCAGATAATTGATATCATAAATTCAAATAATCATTAGTTTCTTAAAGTTCTATGTTGATTCTGAGACATGAATTTTTAAAGTTTATTTTTTAAAAAAAATTTATTTTTTATTTCATTATGTATGGGCTGAGTGTAAATGTCTTACAATTTTGAAAATTTTTTAAATCTTGATTTATTCAAAAACGTAAGAATAAAAAAAAGTAAATCATACATTTTTTACTTCATATGTTAAAAAAAATGATACAAAATCGCTCGATATTGCATGAATTCTTACGTTTACAAAAAAAGTCACAAAACCCTTCATATCCTACTACTTATCTAAACTCAATGTATGTTTTTATTTTTAATCAATAGATAATGAGAAATTGAATAGCTTATACAAATAAAATGCAAAAGCAAGATATTTCAATATAAAAATAAAATTTGAGTTTTGTTTTCTAAGATTTAGATATTTTTGCAAAGAGATATAGATTGTGAGTGATATGTAATGACAAATCAGAACGATTTAGCCAATATTACCACTTAAAATACAACAATCATTAGACATTTGCAAATTATTTGCTCATTTAGTGATACTTACGCATTAATATTGCTTATCTGTCATACTCAATGATAATTCATATCAGTTTAGTATATTTGGACACTTAAAAGAGTTGAATCAGAAGTAAATTTTAAAATGATTGTTCATAATGTAAATTACTTTGGTTATCTTAAGGCTTATCAACAAACATTTTATTATATAATTATTATATCCTATAATGAGACAATTGTCTGCTATCAGAATACGATTGCGAAGCATTGACCGACAAGAGTGTGTGATGCACTCTTGTTGGTCATAACTTGTTATGTGATGCATATTATCACGATCTGATGACAGAAATCGAATCATTGAAAAATATGTTTTGAGTGCTTAGATAAGAATAAAATGAGATTTTATGAATGATGTTGTATAACTATAGTTTTTTGAGATACGAAGTGAGAATATGTGTTTGTGTCACAGGTTTATATGTGGGGCTGGCGCAGAATAGTCTGTAAAGGAGTTAAATACACGAAACAAGTTATTTAAAAACACGAAAAATACAAAAAGGATATTAAATAGGAGTAAAGTAAGTTTTAAGATTGTATTATAAGTGATTTATCTCACAATGGCAAGATATGTCCAACTAGAGTGCATAACACACTCTTGTCGGTCAAAGCTCGGCAATCGTATTCTGATTGCGGGACAATTTGCCATTCTGGGAGACTTGCATAAGCAATATCTCCCAGAATGAACTACAACTATCAAACAATTAATTATTTCAAATCTTCACACATCAAATACTATTATTTCTGATACAACAAAATTTTTATTGTGAAAAAAATAAACCCAGAACTTTAGGTGATATTTTAAGTTAATTCGCAACTGAACCATATGGATGTTGTTTTCGATAACTTTTTTTATCTACAAGATCTTTCCCCATCCAGCACTTGCTTGACATGTAAAGCATGTAAACTCATGATTGTCAGGGCTCGAACTTTCAAGTTTTTTCCCCCTGTCAAGAACGTCAACGTTACCATCATAGTGGGGGTGGGAACATTCTTATACTAAAAATTTCGCCGGATACTCCAAAAACTTATGGTATAGCGGAATAATCATATTTAGCTCCAATTAGACTAAGTTTGATTTCAGAGATCCCATTTTTATTATTTTTTTGAATCTTAAAAATGAATTGCAAAAATCAGTTCCCAAATAGGCTTTTATTCTGAAAGTATGATTAATAGTATTTTTAATAACACAAGTCTGAAAAATGGAGTTTTTTTGGAAATCAGCAATATTATTCGGGGCACCTTTAAGATATAAGGGCAATGACTTATACAAGTGACAATTCTCTGTATTGATCTGATGAAAAACTTAAAAATTGTTTGATTTTCTTCTAAATATAGAAATTATTTGAGAATTCTCGCTCTCAATTCATAAAAATAAGATTCAATGCAAAAATAAAGGTATATAAATTGTTTATTTGCTTAATGAAACTTTTTTCAAATTTACATTTTTGATTTATAGTAAACCAACACTTTTATTGATAAAAAAGATGGTTTAGAAACAAATTATGACCCTTTCATGGAGGTAGTTTTTATCCGCTAGTATTTTCCCTTTGAATCTCTTTACAATTCGAAATCAAATTCAAAACTCAGTAGAAGAAAGGAAGAATCAACTTACTACGGTTGTAATACGAATAAATACATATATTTAATTATTTTTATTTACATAATAATTGTTTGAAGCTCATATTCCATCAAATTTTTAAATAAAAACATTAAAATGTTGAAAATGTTCATATATTTTAATAGGGTTTTGGCACTTTATTGAGGAATTACTACATACATAGTCGAACTGAACTTGATATTTTGAAATTTAAATTATTTATCAAAATTAAAATTTAACTTGAAATTTATAATTATTTAAAAAAAAAGGTAGTGGGGCTTCCAGGCGCGTTGCGCCCTCTAGCCCCGAAGATATTTAGTATAAATGAAGTTTTTATTCGGAGGGCTTCCAGGCGCGTTGCGCCCTCTAGCCCCGAAGATGTTTAGTATAAATGAAGTTTTTATTCGGAGGGCTTCCAGGCGCGTTGCGCCCTCTAGCCCATAAGAAAATTTGCCCAAGACCCAAGAGGAGGACCGAACCCCAGCCGACCAGCCGGTGACAAAACCAAAACCGTTGTTATTTACATCATATTAATGTTGTCACTTTTTAAATATCACTTTTTGTGTTACTTTTCACAAATTATATATGTTTTCATGTTTTGTCACTTTTCTGTTACTTTTCGGGTAAAAACATTTTTATTATTATATATAACTGAATTTTACAAAACCGCCGTTACCGTTCTTTGGAAATAAGAGTAGATGTAAAGATATTATATTGAGACAACTTAAGAAACTACCGAATGGTCTAACATTTGTAGATTTGTTCGGTGGAAGTTTCTATATATCCCATTTATGTCATACAATATTCCCAGACTCAAAGATTATATGCAATGACTTCGACAACTATATGGACCGTCTCAAACATATTCCAGACACAAACAATATATTGAAAGAGTTAAAAGAAAAGATACCTATAGGTAAGATGGAACGTATACCATTAGATAAGAAAAATATTGTGAGAGAGGTTTTGAAAAAAGCAGAATATATAGACTGGGATAGTATATCTGCTAGACTATTATATAGTGGTGCTATAAGAGTTCATGACATTGAAACACTTATGTCAAAAGTTTTATATCTTAACTATACAAATGTTTTCAAAGAGGACATAGAAAAATATATTGAGGGTATAGAGTTTGTGAGATGTCATTGGACAGAGTTGTATGAAAAATATAAAGACAAGGAAAATGTTTTCTTTATAGTGGACCCGCCGTTCTATAACACATGGGATTTTCAATACCAAGTAGACTGGACTTTGAGAGACTCTTTAGAAACTTTAGACGTTATACATAACCATCCATGCTTTTACTTTACATCCGATAAAAGTGGTTTGAAAACCGTTATGAGATGGTTAGAGGACATACATGACTATGAGTTTATATATGACAAGATAGAATATGAGAGAGGTCCTATAAACTGGAGAAAGTGTCACAATAAAGAAATTTTATTAGTAAGTAAATGTGGTTTGAAATAGGACTACTTGTTTTAGGTTTTTTCCATTGTGTCATTTATTTATTTGACGTGGCAGAAAAGTACAGAGAATATGAAGATGAACCAATGCCTGCAAATGTTCAGCATATGTACTCGTAAGAGATATTTTTATCTAATATTAAATGGACGCACAGAACTTAGCGAATGCACAGCAACCTGGACAACCAAACCCAGAGAATATTCCAAATGAAGTTAGAATACAAACTGCAATGGCAAACTATGGTCAAGTGCCAACAGATGTACAAATGCAAACTGCCATGTCAAATGACGCTGCGTTAGGTTTGCCACCATGGTATGCAAATATGAGATGGAAAGAGTTTTATATACAAACCCTGAAGTGGGATATAAACAACTTTATGCAGATGACGCGAACACAGGAGTTGACCCAGAATATGTTTTCTACCAGAGGAGAAACAGAATGTATGAGCTCCAGTTAAAGAATGCTATGGAACTCAACAGGAAACGTAAGAGACTATGCGGACATTAGATTTTTACATATAGTAAAATGGGTTTCTTCAGTAAGATAGGAAACTTCTTTCGAAATGTTGGAAGAGGTATATGGAATGGAATAAAATCTGTCGGAAGAGGAGTATGGAACGGAGTCAAAAATATTGGTAAAAGAGTAGGTCAGTTTGTTGGTATTATACCTAAAGACCCTGAACCAGAAGAACAAGCTCCTGTTATACAACAGCCTGAACCTGCACCACAGTCTAGTTGGCAACCAAATCCAACACCTCAACCGTATTAAAAAATTATATTTTTACCGTTCGATAGTAGTTGTATATGAAACTAAGTTCTAAGTAAAACGCATGGTATAATGGAATTATTCTTTTTCTTCCATCTGTAGTAAACCATACTTGAAAGTCTGAAATACTTCCACTTGGTGGTTCGTATAACTTTGTAGGTTTTTCGTAAAAGTCATTTGCCAAGCATAAGAAAGAGTTTTGGGCGCCAGAAAATGAAGCATGAACAATAATAGCATCTGGGTCGAAAACATCTTTAAATAAATATGGTTCATCTCTTGCATATTGACTGTAGATATTTGCTAAAGGAGGTTCAACTTTCTGATTTAACATTCTTTGCAAATAATACCATGACATTGCAGCGAATTCTGTATATATTTGTTCGTCTTTATTTGGATTGTCTTCGTAGATTTGAAATGACACTTGTGAATTTTGTTTGTCATATACAATTCTCACATAAAGTGTGCTATCGGTATTCGCATATTCATCAGCATATTTTGCATAACATGAATTTATTTTATCTTCTATATTTTTTAATGCAGCCTGTAGAAAAGATGAGAGGTCAACTTGTATTAGCTCAATTTCTTCCCACATTTTTCGTTGCCCTTCAGATGTATAATCTATATGAAACCTTACAATAAATGGAAAACTTTTATCTTCTACAGACACAAACTTTATTCTTCGAAAGCCAATAGCTTTTGTGACAGATGGGTCTCTTAACCATCTTAATGGGTAGTCAAAACGATAGCCTTCATGCTTTATAGTATCTAAGTCAAACTTTTGACCGACATTAGTAAAAAGTTCATCTAATGGTTTAGTTGTAGCAACCCTAGAATTTTCTTTTTCTATTAGAAGCATATTTTATCTATAATAAAAATGTCAAATGAAACAGCGTCTATGAGAGAAATACAACACAACCGACAACTCATTATGCAAGCTCTAAATAAGAACACAACAAACTTTTCAAACTATTCTAAGATATCTGAGTCATTGAAAGAAGGAAACTTAAAACTGACATTAAACCCAATGACAGATGAGTTTCTATTTCAAGACAATAAGAACCATACTGTCTGTATAAATCCAACAAAAGGAACTTTAAACGAGAAACCTATAAATGAACTTCTTTTGAAAGCAGATGTTGACAACAAAGCTGACAAAGAATATGTAGACGATGCAATAGCAAAAGAAGAAGAAAGAGCTAACAATGCTTATGCAACAAAAGAACATACTCATCCTGAACTAGCAGACAAAACATATGTTGACAATAAAATGTCAAGTGAAGTGACAAGAGCTGAAAACGAATATTCTAAAAAGACTCATATACATTATATTAACCAAATACCAAGTCTTAAGGAAACATTAGAGACAAAAGCAAATAAGACTCATACACATTCTATATCTGATATTACAAACTTACAAGAAACCTTAAACAGGAAAAGTGCCGTTGGACATACACATACCATTGCAAATATTACAAACTTACAAGAAACTTTAAACAGGAAAAGTGACGTTGGACATACACATACCATTGCAAATATTACAAACTTACAAGAAACTTAAACAGGAAAAGTGACGTTGGACATACACATACCATTGCAAATATTACAAACTTACAAACTTAAACAGGAAAAGTGCCGTTGGACATACACATTCTATATCTGATATTACAAACTTACAAGAAACCTTAAACAGGAAAAGTGACGTTGGACATACACATACCATTGCAAATATTACAAACTTACAAAACTTAAACAGGAAAAGTGCCGTTGGACATACACATTCTATATCTGATATTACAAACTTACAAGAAACCTTAAACAGGAAAAGTGCCGTTGGACATACACATACATCTTCTGAAATAACAGACTTAAACGTTAGCATTGAAAATAAAGCAGATAAAACATATGTCAATAAAATATACCAAAGTTTGATAGGAACAAAAAATATTGAAACTATTGTTGGTGACTTTTCTGTCAATGAAGAAAATAAATATTTTAGATGGCAGTTGGTACAGTCCTTAAAAAAATGGTACACGGTATAAACTCATTCCGAAAAATAACAATGAAATGTATGTAAGCTATAAAAAGAATGATGGTACACAAGTTAAAGTTCCATTAGACAACAACTGCTAC